>NW_015173279.1:33235-41718 GCF_001447785.1 Gekko japonicus | reverse complement strand
TCAGAAGGTGACACTGAACCTGATGCATACTGTTTATAGAATCATAGACTCACAGAGTTGGAAGGGGCCATTTTTTATATATATAAAATTTTATTGTATTTAAATAAGAAGTAAGCCTAAGAATATAATTTCAGTAGATTACAAGAGGGAATAAAAGGGTAGATTTTAAAACATCAACATAGCATCTTACTCACCGACTAACGCAACCTCTGTGCACTGGAATTTTCTCATGTAAGCTTGAACACCTAGGCTTATACTTAGCAGCATGTATTAGGGACTGTCATGACCTGGGCTGTGCCAGTAGAGGCCTCCTAGGCCCAGGGAGCCTGTCCCCTCATCCTGTGGGAGGGGTGAGTAGTGTAAGGCCACTTGAGATAGTGAGCTAGGGAAAGTATATTTAGATGCGTTAGGGCATTTGATTTCACCCACTTACTGTTATTATTCTGCACCTTGTTTGACCTCCTATAAAATAAACCTTTTTTTGTTTTACTCTGCCTAGTCCTCTCGCCTATTATTCAGCCAAAAGGGAGGTCTGAAGGTCTTGGGAGGGTACTCTGGGCCTTCTCAAGGGAACCTAAATCCAGAGTGGTGGCAGCGTCAGGTGACCCCCCACCTGAGCCGTGACAGGCACCATATTACTGTACAGTTGCTATGGCTTTCTTGCTAATGCAATAAATATTATTATTATTATTATTTAAAAAAAAACACCTTTGACTTTCACATTACTAGGGATTGAGTTTAGCCATGTGTCAGGAGATTAAATTTAACTACATTGGCACTTCCTAAATCTATTTTACTATAGTCTAGAGTGTCTAAGACAGGGAACCAAATATCCAGAGGGCTGACTAACTCATTGGTGTCGCAGTCTTTACTGGTGATCATATGAATTTTCTCTAATAAGAAAAAAATCCCACACCTTGTGTTGCCACATTTGAACCGTAGAGGGAGCTGAAGATTTCCAGGTTTGCGTGATGACTATTTTGGGCTGCTTTTTGTTGTTGTTCAGTCGCACAGTTGAGTCCGACTCTTTGCAACCCCATGGACCAGATCACGCCAGGCCTTCTGGTCTTCCGCCGTCCTCTGAAGTTTGCTCAACTTCATGTTCGTTGCGTCAGTTTCTTTTTCATTGCAGTTGGACTGTCTTTTGGCCAAAGGTGGAGCAGAAACAGAGCTGGATCCAGAGGTAAAGAATGTCCAGTGATCGTTTGAATTTGTTCTGAAATTTGGAACCAAAACTGAAGAATAGCTGGGCACTGCCACCAGGTGTGAAAAAATTTGGCTTTGTCACCTCATTGCTTCCAGCAAAGTGACAAAAATTGAGGGTAAATTTTTGAAAGTTTTGCAGGAGTTAAATACCACCTGTGGAGCACTTTAAAAGCAGATTCTTGAATTGCCTGGCAGGGTGATATTTTGACGTGCGTATGCCATATGGACTCCCATTGGATAGGGAGTAGAGTTGGAAGGGGCATACAGGCCATATAGTCCAAGCCCCTGCTCAATACAGGAACAGCCTACCGTATCCCTGACAAGTGTTTGTCCAGCTGCTACTTAAAGACTGCCAGTGAGGAGGAGCTCACCACCCCCCTAGGCAGCTGATTCCACTGTTGCACAACTCAGTACTGTAAAAAGGTTTTCCCTAATATACAGCTGGTACCTTCCCGCCCTTAATTTAAACCCATGATTGCAAGTCCTCTCCTCTGCTACCAACAGGAACAGCTCCCTGCCCTCCTCTAAGCGACAGCCCTTCAAATACTTAAAGAGAGCAATCATGCCCCCCCCCAACCTCCTCTTCTCCAGACTAAACATTCCCAAGTCCCTCAGCCTTTCCTCATAGGGCTGGGTCTCCAAGCTCCTGATCGTCCTCATGGCTCTCCTCTGCACATGCTCCATTCAGTCCACATCCTTTTTGAAAGAGGCCTCCAGAACTGCACACAATACTCAAAATGCGGCCTGGAATTTAGGAATGGTAAAAAAAAAAAAAAAGTAATGGCATTTTTATTGCCTCCTGGATGTTCTTACACTGTAATCTTAAGCATATCTTAAAGCAAAATTCCATTAAAATCAAAGGGATTTTCTACCAAGTAAGAGTGCTTTGGGTTGGAGTACCATGGGGAAAAAAATTATATCATTTAACTCAAGTCACATGCTATTCTGAAAATATATTATGTTGGGGATAAAAAACCAAACATCTTGAACTACCTTTTCCAGAGGCCAGTTAAGCATGTCTATCCCATTGTTCTACAACAGGCACTCAAAGCAGCTTACAAAATAAAGTGAAGTAATTGCAGGCCAGCTAAGTTTATTATTTAATAAAATACTTATACCATGCATTTCCCTTGTGGCTCCAAGTTGCTTACAATCCCAAGACTAAACATATACAGAACAAGTGGGGCATATAAAAGGATTTGCAGGGGATATCTCGTTTCCCCTCCCCTAATATTTCCTCTTTCCTTTATCTGAAAGCCCCAATTTGATCTCTCCTTCTTTATTTCCCATATGTCTGCCAACCTATTTTTATCTACACCCCTGTCTTCACCTTTCCCTCCTTCCTTCCCCTGGGCAGCC
This sequence comes from Gekko japonicus, assembly GCF_001447785.1. Taxonomy (NCBI): domain Eukaryota; kingdom Metazoa; phylum Chordata; class Lepidosauria; order Squamata; family Gekkonidae; genus Gekko; species Gekko japonicus. The sequence continues at coordinate 39,153 of NW_015173279.1, read as the reverse complement.
TCTACCCAGAAAAACTAAGTCTGAGTTGTGCAGCATTGGTTACCAGGCTGGGCCCAATTGCTTCATAGAGAACCTGCAAGGACTTGCAAGGGGCATCTCACTTTTCCTGGTCTCCCTTCCCACACTATTTTTTTTCTTCCTCTTGGCAGTCCCTGTTAGCCGAATTGCCCTATGTCTTTATCAAGCTTGGGGGAATTATGATATTAAAGGGCAATTGGCATATAGCACAGGTACATAACCTACGTATACCAGAGTCAGAATTCCCAGAGCTCGTGAATAGACGAGGAGACCAGGTTGCTGTGATAATCAATCTTTTACTTAATAATTAGCAAGCATACAGCAATAACTAGCACACATACACAAGCAATACAGATCTAGGAAAATAGGCAGGAAAAAACAGCAACTTTTGCATTAGCAGGGATATCATTGGTGGGTGATACGTTACCTGTCTGGCGAGATGAGTAAACGTTGTAGCGAAAAAGGAATAAAGGGGGTGGTGGTGGATTGTGAGCTGGCCAGCAAGTGGTCCCAAACTGATCAGGGATGGAGCCAAAAGGTGGGGTGGGAGCTCCAGGTGCAAGAGGGAAGAGGAAGAGAGCAAACTGAGACTCAGTTCCCCTTAAGTAGCCAAATTTGTGACCCGAGGCATGACCCAGGTGGTCACTGGTTTCCAGGAGATGTAGACAAAAAGAATGATATTTTCGTAGGGGTAGGACAAAGGAAATGACGGTTGGACAATTTAGGGCTGAAGGTGGGAGACAAGGGAAGGGGGAAGGAGAGTACCATCACTTTAAAGGTTCGATGCTTGTCTCTGGATTGGTGGCAGGAAGGCTTAATTGCTCCTTTTGTTTCTGGCTGGGCAACAGTCTTTGTTTGAGGATGACTTGTGGGGGAAAGGAATGTGTTGCACGATGGAGAAGTGATCCCTTCATGGCTTCTGTGCAGGAACATCTGTCCTCTGTCAGAACAAGGCTCCTCTCTAGTTTGCTGCTGGTTCGGTGTTCATGGAAACCGGGGCTGCTGGTCTGCATCAAGGTGCTTGTGCAAATACAGGGTGGCGTGGGCAGAAGCCCTCTGTAGTCCCAGGTCCAGATCTGGCTTGTCATGTGCCTGTGGCACAAGGCTGCCCTGGCCACAGTATACACTCCATAGTCCAGCATAGGGCACTCAGCTTAGGACCACAGCTCTGTCCATTGCCCTGGCACCCACTTCAGAGTCCAGCAAGGCACTGGTGTTAAAAGAGTCTCTTTGGGTGCATTCAGACGGGCCGTTTAGTCCGCTTTCGGCCTGCCTCAGAAACAGATTTTATACATGCGATCACACAGTCAACATCTGCCTCCCGTCCCCAGCCGTCGCTTTCCGGCCCAAAACCACTTTAACCCGGAATATTTTGATACCAGGTCCCCAAGCGGTGTTTTCCTGATTCTCCGGTTCCAGCCGCACTTTTATGACGTCTGATCGCTCCTCCGGTGTAGAGCCACTTCCGGTTTAAACCCCCTCCCCGGTCAAAAGCTGCCTGAGGCTTCTGCTTTTTGCCTGCCATTTTTTTTAACCGTTGACGGTGTGCGCATAGGCGGAGGTCCGCCACCACGTTATTAAAAACAATGTTTAAACAATGCCTAGTTTTAGTGCTTAGACAAGTTCGGGATCTCATGGAGGCCATTTTTGGGGTAAACATTTAAAGGGAAGTGTTACAGCAGTCAGGTTGAAGTGGAAATCGCTGTTCTGCGTACGCGTGAAAATTTTAGTTCTACAGATGGCTGCCTGTGCGCATGCCCAAACTGAGAAAGAGAAAAACAACACCGACGCACGCTCCCGTGTGTGGATGACGGGGAGCGATGTGGCTGCGCAGCGATCTGGAACAAGGAGGTGAGTGTGATCGTGATTCTCCAGGTTAAAAAAAAACGCATCGGGGCCGGAGCAGTTCCCAGCATGCCGTTTGACCGCACCCACTAACAGTGCTGTCTGGAACAGTTTCTTGGCTGTACTCCCCATATCCTCATATTTCCCTGCTTCTATCTCTCCCATCCATTCTTCAACCAACCAACCTTTTATTTGCCCTCGTTCAGCTATGTTTATAATTTATTTACTTCATTTATTCCCCATCTTTCTCCAGAATGGGGGATCTAAAGCAGCTCACATTGTGTTCCTGCCCTATATTTTATCCTCATAGCAACAACCCTGAGGTACATTAGGCTGAGAGGGTGTGACTGGCCCAAGGTCATCCAGCAAGTTTCTATGGCAGAGTGTGAATTCAAACCTGGGTCTCCCAGATCCTAGTCTGAAACTCTAGCCACAACACCACATTAACTATTTCAGGATGACTGCCCTTGAACAATAGCACCTGTATGATATAGCCAAAGCTAAACACTGTACGTAATAACTATTTTTATAACAATTTCAGTTATTTTAATAAAGTTTCACACAATGTTTCCCAGTATTCGGCTGTTGCCTCTTGTTGCCGCGGGGAGCGGTGGCACAGGGGATTTATCCTCTGGTTAAACATCTGAGCTGAACAGGATTGCTGTCAGTTCGAGCCCCGCACTGGTGTGAGCTACCAGCCGTGTCCCCAGCTCTCCGTCCACCCAGCAGTTCGAAAGCTTCGGCGAATAGATAAAATGGGTACCACTCCTTAGAGAGGGTGGGCACACTTAGCCCCACCGGTGGGAAGTGTTAGCTGACAAACGGAAGGTCCGCACATAAGATCAAAAGCCGAGAGAGATCTACACAGCATCAAAGAAAAGTCTGCAATGGGCCATTCTGGTCAGACGGTGGCAGTGGTGCGCTGCGACTGAGAAAAATGCTGACGACATCAAGCGACGCCGACTAAAGAATGCTGCCGGAACACGTCTGATGCTTACAGCTGACCAAACTCCCTGTCGACTGTAAAGTGTGTGTGATTAAAAATGATATATGTTGTCCTCCCTTACCCCCATCATTGTTAGTCCCGTGTCAACACATGAGTAACTGTAAATCGCTCAGAGCCGGCAGCTCTGCAAGGATTGAACGATCAATAAATTGAAAGATTATTATTATTGTTGTTGTTGTTGTTATTCATTTCATAAATATTACGATCCTTTTAATAAATATGCCATTTTTAAAAAGCAAGTCACTAATTACAATGATACAAGTACATAAACCACATCAATTTTCAAGGCAGCCTGTAATATACACTGTGAGACAGTCCCATATAGTCCACAATCAAGTAATCTCCACAGTAAACAAAACAATCCTCATTTCTTAACGTGACCCGCCGTGGCTTTGTCTGCATCTGGAGGTGTTCCCTGTTGTTAAAGGGCTTAGTCAAAACAAAGGCTGAAAGTAGTTGAATATAAGAAAGTTGAACTGAAGTTGCACTTAGACCTTGACTGAGTGTGGTGAGAATTAATGTTGAATTAAAGTTATACTCTAACACAGATGGCACCTGGTATTTTTGGACTGGATGGGCCATTGGCCTGATCCAACATTGGCTTCCCTTTTGTTCTTTTGTCCTTATGTTCTAGGTATTTAATAATGTGTTTTGTTCCTTCATCAGAGTTAAATTGATGAGTCTCTTTGTAGTCTTTCGCTTACAGGAGCCAATTCTGAGAGTTTGGTACAGATTCTCCTGAATTGTGAAGCATAAGGCTCCTCATAGTATTCTAAGTGCCTATAAGAATTGGCCAAAACAGCCCTTCCCCTTCCCCCACCTTTTACAGACAGCAACCAAGCTTGAAGGTTAGCAATACTGTTGTGGTTGCCTAGCAATCCAGTGTAATTTTTAATTTTTAAAAGACAAACATAATATAAAATGAGGGTATCCATTACCTCTTTAAAAATCCCTTTCTTACAATCTTACTTCCAGAAAGCTTTTGATAAAGTTCCTCATCAAAGGCTCCTAAGTAAGCTCAAAAATCATGGGATAGAAGGACAAGTCCTTTTATGGATCAAAAACTGGCTAGTTCATAGAAAACAGAGAGTGAGTGTAGGTGGGAAATTTTCTCAGTGGAGGGTGGTAAGCAGTGGGGTACCGCAGGGATCAGTACTTGGTCCACTGCTTTTTAACTTGTTCATTAATGATTTGGAGATGGGAGTAAGCAGTGAAGTGGCTAAATTTGCGGATGATACAAAGTTGTTCAGGGTGGTGAAAACCAGTGAGGATTGTGAGGCACTCCAAGGGGATCTGTCAAGGATGGGTGAGTGGGCGTCAACATGGCAAATGGGGTTCAATGTGGCCAAGTGCAAGGTGATGCACATTGGAGCCAAAAATCCTAAATATAAATACACATTGATGGGGTCTGAACTGGCAGAGACTGAGCAAGAGAGAGATCTTGGAGTTATAGTGGATAACTCACTGAAAATGTCGAGACAGTGTGTGACTGCAAATATTTCACCTTGTATCATTGTATATTTCTCTTGGAAATATATAAAAATAAAGTTTTGTATATCCTAAAAAGAAGTGTCTTATGTATGTTGTTTTATTTGTTGTATCCTTCCATCCATTTATAAAATCTTGACCAAGTGTTTTCAAAAATTTCCTCAGGTTGTCCTTTTAAGATTAAAGTTAGCTTATCCATTTCAGCAGTTTCCAAAATTTTGTTTACAAGTTCTTCTCTTGAGGATACTTCCTTTCTTCTCCAAAATTTAGTATAGGGTATTCTTGCCGTTGTTGCTACATGTGTTATAAGATACCGATCATGTTTGTTACAGTTTTCTGGTATATTTTTTGTAAAATTTCATAGATCCAAAACCAATATTTTGTCACTTCATCACATAACCACCACATATGGAAAAAGGACACCGTATTGTTTTGATATTTCCAACATATATTTGGTAAGTTAGGATAAATCTTTGCTAATTTATCTGGAGTAATATACCATCTATAAAACATTTTATACATATTTTCCTTATATGATATAGCTTTGGTAATCTTAACATTTTTCTTCCAGATCTGTGCCCATTGGTCCATTTCGATAGTACGTCCCAAATTTTGTGCCCATTTTACCATAGAATTTTTAACTACTTCATAACTAGTAATCCATACAAGACCACTAAAATTGCATTTGTTCTTAAAGCTACAGGTGTTTATTCTATTATTTTGGAGGTTTTAACTCCCCAATTTTTTTAAATTTAGATTTCAGACTCCCCCCCCCCCGCAAACATGGGGCTTTTTTCAAGCTGTAGAAAGATCTGTGTTGCCTGTTCATGTTGTTGCAGAATTAGGGCCTTGCCCAGCTTCCATTTTACCAAATTAAGAAGGGCTAGAGACTCAAACCCCAAACATTTTCCCCTTGTAAGGAGTCTGTTATAGAAGCAAATATTTTATTTCTATTATTGTGTCCATTACTGGCTGGTATAGTGTATTCAAAGCATTGAGATGAGTTTATATTACAAGGATATATCTCTCTATATAATAATTCTATTTTCAAGTGGCAACATTCCATGCACTCCCTCAGCCACTGGCCCGTCAGCCACCACTCAAGAGTACTCATATGCCATTGGCCGAGTGCTGGGTCTGCTCCTCTTCCCCTCCCACTCCCCCTTCAGCCATTGTGCCCTGTCAGAATTACTGACAAATGGCTTTTTTTCTTGACGAAGACACTTTCCCTGCTTGCCTCCTGTGTGGGACTAAGTTTCCCCTCAGTGGCTGTTGGTAGGTGTAATGAAATGGCAGTTACCTGTGTTTGTAAGATGGCTGTGGTTCTTTGTTTAAAATGTTCCCCCATAAGGTTTAATTGAACTGTTCCAGAGAGGGGCCTGCAGGGGTATCACTCACTGGGTCGAATAAGGCTTCCTCATCTGCTGGCCTACAGTTCCCAGCTGCCCCAAGGCCAAAAAGTGCGGGAAAACAGGGACTGTCCCAAGGCAGTCTTTGTTCCTGGGAGGCAGCAGAAATTCAGCCACTCCACAGTCGGCTGGACTGGGGAATGAATGGAAGT
>NW_015173279.1:19595-32190 GCF_001447785.1 Gekko japonicus | reverse complement strand
GTTTGAGGAGGGGTGGGACCTCAGACAGGTACAATGCCATAGACTCCACCCTCCCAACCAGCCATTCCCTTCTGGGGAACCACTGTCGCCAATCTCAGGAGAGGGGTGGAAATAACTCAGAATTACAACTGATCTCCAGGAGGGAGGGGGGAGGAGATGCAAAGCTGAAATCAGAGGGGCATATAATGGCAGATTGATGCTTGGCTGGGAAGGAGATATGGTTGCCAACTCCAGGGTGGGAAATTCATGGAGATTTGAGGGGTGGAGGCTGGAGGGAGTGGGGTTTGAGGAGGGGTGGGACCTCAGAAAGGTACAATGCCATAGACTCCACCCTCCAAAGCAGCAATTTCTTCCTGGGTAAATTGTTCCCAATCTCCAGGTGCGGGCTGGAGATCACTGAAAATTACAACTGCTCTTCAGGTAGCAAAGATCAGTTCCTCTTGAGAAAATGGTGGACTCTGTGTCATTATACCCTGCTGAGGTCACCACAGCACATTGACGCTGAGTGCCCAAGGCCTTGGCACTCTCCCAGATCCTCTTTCTAGAGCTCGTTGTATTTATTTCCACAATGGACCTTATTCCTAGTAAATAAATAAAGATGAAGGAAGAGCTCTTATGTGTAAATTGTCAATTAATTAATTATTAAGGGATAGATTTGGTCTGGCTATATTCTAACTAGGACTCTGAGTATAAGTGTTTGGGTATAGGGGTTAAAGGTTGTTTTGCTATCTAGTCCTGCTACTAAACTACAGAAAGTGTTCCTAAACAATCAGAGGCTAAAGGCTTTCCATCCAGCCTTCCAGTTTTTTATTTCTAAAGAGCTTTTGCTTTCCTGTTTTGTGTGTGTACAATGTCTAGAAAGTGTTATGTTAACTGGAAATTAAAGTTTGTAGCTTTTCAGGTTTAGGAATGACATCAACACAGGAATGACAACTTCACGACATGGAAAACTAATGGAACCCAACAAAAAGTATTTCAACAGAGTTCTCTAAGACGAGTGCAAGCTTGCCAATACCATAGGATTATAAGTCACTTTGTTATTTCTCTGTGATTTTTATAAAAGGATGTTTTGATATTCTGATATTTGACTTATGATAATTTAAAGTTTTTCTTGCTTAAGTGGATATTAGAATTCTTCCAAAACAACAAATATCTTCTGACACTGTGGTTTAAGGTATAAAATGGGGGGGGGGGGGTCCCTTCAGTCACCACCTGTTTTTGTTTTCTTTACAATGTAATAAACTCTATACAAGGTATTACGCTGTGTCTTGATATTCCTACCTTGAAATTTTCACTTACAAATTGGATATAATCGACTGTTGAATTTGGATGGTTTCCTTAATATGACTTTGCTAATAGATCTAGTCAATTACAGTGAAACCTGCCAGAACCTGGCCAGTCGTTGTAGTTTCCATAGAGGGCTTCTGAGGAACAGGCCCTGTTAAATTTCTTCTGACCTAGTATCAATTCCCCAAAATTGCTCTACCCTATTCTTGTTGAATAAAAACTGAGGAAATTGTTCTGTTTAATTAAGCATATAACATTTTAATTATAATATGATTACAATACTTGTGTTTTTAGACTTCTTGTTAAAATTAAGAAGCTAATTTGTTACTGTTTGGCTCTATAAAATCCCAGAGAATCAAAGATTCTTTTAACTTAAGTTATTGTTGGATTTGGTTAATATTAGTTCTGATTTTGATTATCTGTCAATTTGTCACTATTTATAGGGATGTTTATTAATCGTGTATTAGGTTTTTCTGGGGAGACATTGCTGGTATTTTATATTTACAGTTTATTTGTGCACAACTTCATTATATGATTCGTGTGAGAAAAAAAGGGGGTATAGAATTTTGCTAGAAATCTACTCCTGGCTCTTTCCAATAATTGCACAAAGGATTCAAGGAGAAATCTGCTTAGTGGAAGTGCACCTGTACACCAGTACAGCCTTCCTAATAGCAATGAACTCTTTTTAAATGTGTTTACCTAAAAGAAGAACTGCCTGCAACCTAATTATGTTTGAAAGGGTTTTTTTTTAAAGATATGAACTTTGGACAGTGATTGGAGGGCCACCCAATGGAGCAGAAAGAACATTCTTTTTTCTGTTAATGTTAGAATCCTGCTTTTAAGGAATGGCCTGAAAGACTATTTTTGACCTTTTCCCCTCCTTGTTTGAATTTCCTTGGACTCAATATGGAACTGAATACAGTTTTAAAAATATTTCAGGTTCTATTTAAAAAATAATCAGGTTCTGTTATCTCAGCCTGTTTTCACAGACACTTGCATGCTATGCACCCTGAAAAGCCCGGGGCAGATTTGCAGAAGAGGTCCACCTTGATGCTAAGGAGGGAAGGTTCTCCTTACCACTGCCAGAGCTATCGAAGTGGCTGGGAGAAGTTCCTGAATTCACATTCCCATGGTGAGGATAGGAGTATAGCAATGTGGAAAACAGTGTATTCATTCCCAAAGCCTAACTGTTCCTGAACTTTACCGGGGGGGGGGGGGGGGCAAACGAACATCCACTGAACCTCTCCCTGGACTATGCTGGTTCCATTCCAGAAATCCAAATGTGGCAATGCAGAGATTCCAAGAGGCAGTGCAGATAACTGAACTGCATACTTAAATAAGGAGAATGTTATCTGAACTTTGTATATTCTTGGTTTTAATTTTTCTGCTGATGCTTCTTTTTTTTTTTGCATTATGAGACCTTCAAGTTTTTTTACATAGATCTGCAAATGATCTATGACATTGCTCAGAACATTTCTTCACCTTCCTTCTTCTACATAGATTATAGACTCAATAGAAAGAAAAAGGAAACAATTTATGAACATTTCTTTATCTTTATTAGTTCCTGGGGTTTGAAAGTATTTATTTATTATTTAAACTTTTACCCCACCCTCCCCGCCGAGGCAGGCTCAGGACGGCTTACAATAAATACCCAATAAATACAATAATATATCTCAATATAAAATACACAATAAACAGTTTAGACCATTAATATATCGATGGCGATGCAGATATAGTAAAGTGCATTTACGAGCATGTTCAGCGGTGCATCCACTCCAGGTATCTTCGGCTGGCAGTAAGTCGGCACAGGGCATAGCTGATAAGGTGCAGCTCCTATCGGAATGCCTGTCAGAAAAGCTCCATTTTCATGCCCCTGCGGAACTGTCCCAGGGTAATACTTGGAGTTTTATTATTGTTAAATGTAGGAATCATATGAACATTTATTCAGGTTAATAGACTCTAGAAGAAACTGAGATGTATTTTGTAATTTTTTCAGGAACAAGAATTGCTGGAAAACATTACTTAACCTATAATGGTGTCATTATTAGTCTCAATATGCATGGGTATTATTATTAAAGATAAAAGTGGAATGATTATTGAATGGAAAAAGAAGAAAATTCCCAAGCGATTTATTGCCAGGTCTGGAATATAAATCAGTTCAGGGGCTGAAAGGAGTCTGGAATCAAAAGGTAGATTCCTTACTCCTGTGTCATCTGAACACATTGAGATTTGATTCCATAATAACTTATAAATTATGTATAAACTAAATACAAATTAAACTTTGTATTTTATTGTGGCATGGGTTGTTGGGCTGGGTTTTCGTATCACGGCCCCCTTCAGCTCCCTTACCCATGTATCAATCAACATATAGTAAATGTATCGGTGGCATTGGTCTCCAGACAAAATAGCAAAATGCTACAAAAACGCATCGGGTACCTGTTGGAAATGCAAGAAAAATGTAGGCACCTATTTTCATGTCTGGTGGAGATGCGAGAAAGTAATAAAATTTTGGAAGCCCCCCGTCTTTCTTCTTTCGGAAAAGTACAGGCGCGGCGAAAGGGGAGGAAGCCGGGCGAATGAAACCGCGGGCTAGGTTTTTATCAATAAAGTTCCGCAGTTCAACTTTCTCAGCCGGCCCCATCGCATAGATTTTACCTTTAGGTAATTTACAGTCAGGCAAAAGTTCAATCGCACAGTCAGTAGAGCGATGGGGGGGCAATTCGTTAGCTTCATCTTCGCCAAACACTTTCGCCAAGTCTCTATACTCTCGAGGCAAAGAAGCTAACTCTTCCGGCTGCAAAGCGCCGCAGGGGAACTGTGCGGTCGGCTGGTCCCCCCACGAGTCCAACCAGCGTTTCTCCGCACCTACCGTTATGTATCAGAAATGTTGGCTTTGTTGTTTTTGTTGTAAAATCTGAAAATAAACGTTAAAAAAAAAAGTAAATGTATTCAATTTTGTGAATGAGGCAGAGGACTGAGCCTCAGAGGGGGGAAACTGTTGCAGAATTAGGGCCTGGACTGAGCCTCAGTCCCCTGCTAAATTTAATTTCCATAGTAATTAGGCCTATAGTTGAATCTTTGGTTCAGTTTCCCATGTGCTATGGCTTTCTGGTACCGATAATTCTGTACATGATTTTTGCCCAAACAATGAGGTCTAATAGATAGCCAGAAGGCCACTTTATGGGGGAATGCCCTGCTTACAGCTGCTGCTTTTTCCTTTGTGGAACTGCTTTACCTCCACCCTCTCTCCAAAATTCAGCAGCTACCCCTCCTTTGCAAAACTGGAAGACCCTATCTCAAAAGGAAAAGAGATGGAAAGGAATTGTAATCTTTCCTTCTGCTCACTGTTTTCCTCAGCCGAAGTCCCAAAGACATGTTTCCATTAAAAAAACCTGGGTATGGAACGTAAACTGTATGGAAAGCAGCTGTGTGTGTGGGAGGGAGACTTACAGAAGAAATTTAGCAAGCAAGAGAAAGTTAAGCATCCTCCTGCCACTTGTAGAAAGTGTGCCCTCTTGGCCCTACTTTGAAGATACACAGCGGAGACAGAAGATGTAGTTCTGCATGTGTCTGTTTCTTCATATAACATCCTATTTCACTCTGTTTAAATTCCGGTTCAGTTAATGACCAGAGCACATCAGATATGTTTTCTTTTACTGCCATGTTTTGCCCCCTGCCCTGTGCTTGTCCCTTCAGCTTTGCCATTTTATCAAGGCCTACTAAATTTCTGAGCCCTGACTTGGATAGCCTAGGATAGCCCAATCTCCTTCCTCATTCTTCTTGTGTGGGTTTTAATCCAGAGTGACTAAGGATGCCATCTCTGGTTAGGAAATCCCTGAAAATTTAGGGTGAGGCCTGCAGAGGGTGGGGTTTGGGGAGGAGAGGGACCTCAGTAGCGTGCAATGCCATAGGGATGAGCACAAACCACATTTTTGTGGTTCATTTTGGTCTGGCCTGTTTTTTGCGGGGAGCAGAAAGCAGGGCTTCTCCTGTAAAGAGCAGGGGGGTGCAGGAAATGTATTTAAATGGCTGAGCTTTTCGTGGGGAGCACGAAACTGGGATTCTAAGCCTGTTTTAAGGTTGCCAGCCTCCAAGTGGGGCTTGGAAATGGTTTTTGCTCCCCACTGCTCAGCTGTTTTTTGTGAAGAGCAGAAATCAGGGGTTTTAAATGACTCAAAGCCATTTAAATCTCTGGTTTCTGCTCTTCATGAACCACCACAAACAGCCTTAAAATTTGTGGAAGTTCGTGGTAGCTCTTCAGTTCATGAACTTTGGTTCACAAACCACACACTGGCCACAATTCATGATGAACTTTGTGAGCTGGTTCGTGCCCATCCCTACATACAGGTGACCCTCCAAATGAACCCATTTTCTCCAGGGGAACTGATCTCTTCTGGTCTGGAAATCAGTGGTAATTCTGGGGTATTTTCCCAATGTGCCCCGATGTGCGGTGGCTTAAAACAGGCTTAGAATCCCAGTTTGGAGCAAGGAAGAAACTAATACTAAAGCTACATGCCTATATCAGTATGTCACAGGTAACTGGAGCTAGTTTTAAACCACCATTTCCATATGGCTTGCTATCTTTATTGGACTAGCAAGACAGGAGTCAAGGGGGCTAATGTGTGGTGAGTACCAAGACAGCACCAGAGGGAGCTTAAAAATGCATTAAATACCTCTTTTCCTATTAGACAATTATACTAGAATACTACATTAAACTTTCATTGTGTCTGCAACCCTAAGAACACTTTGCTGGGAGTAAAATGGTGCTTACTTCTGAGTAGAGCTGCCTAGCATTACCCCCTGTCTGCAGGGGCTGTGTGCGCGCTTAAGGATATCATACAACTGTATTGTACAGAATGGCTTGTTTCGTGTTTATATTGATAACTTATTATGTTTATGGGATTTATGGCATAATTTTTAACTGTAAGCCACCTTGAGCAGGACTACGGCCAGGTAGCATATAAATCCTCTAAATAAATAATGTACAAAATATTATACATATATATTGTGGTGCAGCTATATGATAATAAGTCCCGTACTTGCATCTGTGTTTGTGTGTATGCACACACATGTAGAAAATCCATAAACTTGCCCATTTATATCCTACAAGTCTGCCAAGGGTGTCAGAGAACTTTTGCTTAACAACCCCACAAGTTAGGTAATGCCAACAGGCAGTGGCTTGCTTGAGGCCATTCTGTTTGGCTTCACTGTTGAGCAGGAAGCTAAGCTGGGTTTTCTGCTTCGAGCTATCTAGCTGCTTTCACCGAACAGCTCTCATCCATAGATGCTACTGGCAAACAAATGGATTCCAACACATCAGCTGTGAAACTGTACTCCTGGGTGGAAACAACATTTGTTTCTCTGGGTTTCCTGTAACAGTTGGTTCCAGTATTACATTTCTTCACTCAAGAGCTAGACGTTCTCATAAAGAAAGAGCCAAAGACATTTCTGCATCAGAGAGAAATATGAATTCCACATCATGCAAAGCTCCTGGAGTCTTCTTTGGATTTCATGCATCATGTTCCCCGGCCTGTCCTGCCTATTGTTTCAAAGGCTTCCCTTCAAACATCTTTAAAACAAAAATCGAGGAATAATTGCCTCAAACATAACGTCTGGGGAAATAACAGGCAAGACAAGTACTGTGTACTGGGAAAGGTTCTGTTTCAAAAACACAGACTTAAGGGACTTGCTAAGAAGATTATGCTATTTTCAAATGGACCTCTTCTCAACCTAAAACGAGTTCCCTTAGTTTTTGTGTGGCTGCTGCATTGTCAGTGCCACCACACTACACAACACAACACACACAAATACACACACTTCGAAACTGCAAGCAGATTCTGACTTGCCGTAATGAGAGAAAAATGTAAAAACTAACCGTTCTGGTCACAGCCGAGCCATCTGTCTTCAGTAGCAGCCAATACTACTAGACAGGAAGAATATACAAGAATGATTCATTGCTGGAGTCACTCACAGCTGCCAGTGATTGGAGGTTTTAAATGCAACCAGAACACAAGACTCCAGTTCATGGTCCCTTCGGCAACCATGTCGCCTTCTTTGAGCGCATAAAGTAAAAGGAAGCTTACAAACATTAAAGGACACATTCTTTACAGGTCCACTATTAAGGTCCACTGCAGTCTATCCTAATTAAATCATCCCAGATCTAGCAAAATACCTGAATAGGTAAAAACAGTAAAATCCAATAAACAATTTTTAAAAAACACCACAATCATAAAATGACATCCAAAATAAAGCTGTAAATATCAGTGTGCCAACCCAAAACACTGTCAAATTACAAATCCAGCTGGAAGCTTGTAAAAGTCAGTTTTGCACAATCTTCTACACACTACTAAGGAATGCCACCTCCTGTCTCCTCTCACAAGTGGAGTAATGGAGCCCCAACCAAGAACATCTGAACGGAGACCATGGAGGATTTTACTAAGCTGACAGAGTAGACTAAAACAGTGTGACATAGCGGTTAGAGTGTTGGACTGGGAACCAGAGGTTCACATCCCCAATTGTCATGAAAGTCAGAGACCCTGACCACTCAGCCTAAGCTACCTCATAAGGTTGTTGACCAAAAAAGAACCGACAGAGGTGGTCTTACCTGAACGGCCGCGGCAAGCGCGGCCATGGGATCGCCAGCGCGTCCTTCTACCGGCGCATCCTCGGCTTCTGGCCGAACTGCGCATGCGCAGCAAGCTGCCTCGGTCTCTGAACGTGGCTTCCTCCCCGGCATCTGATCGTGCCGGGGAGCAACGGCGCCACGGCTCAGGGGATCCATGTGATCCCGCCCCGCCGTGTCTGTTTTGGTGCGTCTTCCAAAAGCTGCACTTCGGCCACGCATTTTTCCCCCCGTGTGGCAGAGGCCAGAGTAGACTAAAACAATGTGACATAGTGGTTAGAGTGTTGGACTGGGAACCAGAGGTTCACATCCCCAATTGTCATGAAAGTCAGAGACCCTGACCACTCAGCCTAAGCTACCTCATAAGGTTGTTGTGAAGATAAAACAGAAGATCTCCATGGAGAAAGGCAGCATAAAAATATATGAAATAAATAAAATGAGGAGTCAATGAGGTGAGCTATACATTTTAAGCACTGAAACTTGGTAACTAGGCACATATTACTGAGCTGCATTGACAGTGGGGTTGCCAACCTCCAGGTGGGACCTGGAGACCTCCCAGAATTACAACTGCAGAGAACATACAGAGGACAGTTCCTCTGGAGAAAATGGCGTTATACTCTGCTGAGGTCCTTCCCCAACCTCCCCACGCTCCGCCTCCAAATTTCCTGGAATTTCCCATCTGAGAGCTGGCAACTCTGATTGACAGCCTTTGTGAGCTATGTTTACTCGGGAGTAACTTCCATTAATTTCAGTTGGAATTTGTAGTGCATTCAAAGCTGCCTTGAATGCATGATATGTTGTGAAACATCTAATTTAAGTATAATGTAAAGCTTCGTCCTGGGCTAGGATCCCAATCCATCCAATCGTGTTACTAGCCCAGGAAGCACCTAACCAATCACTTTCAAGCAAGCTCCCTGAGCGGGAACATCCGTGATTGGTCCTTATGTGGACAACCTTATTGGCTGGTATTTGTACAGGGGGTGTGGCTACATTAGCCGGGAATGTTTTAAAAGCAGGACAGCTGCAATGGAAAGGCTGTTCTGGCTATCAGATGTTGATCCGTGTTGGAGTTGTGTTCGAGTTGAAGAATAAAGTTGTGTTCTTGCTGAATCACTCTCCGACTGCTTTGTTAAGCCAGCGACTTAACAGAATTATTTCAAGTGAGCACACTTCAGGGATTACATTTTCAATACTGTACAGAAACAAGTTCTAATGTAGTCCTCTACGGGAAGGAATTTGCGGGTCTCAGGTGAGCAGGCGATGGGATCTGTTGGCTACACAGCATCTACACACAGCCTGCTCCAGCTTCTGCCATCTGTCCTCACACACTTGTGAGGAATGGCAAACCGTGCACAGCACAAGTCATTATGTGGCACAATAACCAAAACAAGCCTTTCACATAGCACACCATCTTTTTCTTTCAGCAATGCTACTTCCATTCAGAGAAGGAACAAATAAAGAATCCCGTGCAGCTCTCGGTAAAGCCAATAAGTCCACTATGCATTACAACTGTAACATATTTTCTTCTGCTTGATTTGAATGTGCTGCTCACTAGTTACTTGGCACTTCCTTTGGATTTTTTGAGGTAAAGCCAATGAATTCGCACCTGGTACAATACTTTCTACTGATTTCCCACAGGACGACATATAACATGCAAACGTTAAAGAAAACTGCAATGAGGAGATGGGGGGGGGCTTCTTTAGACAGAAATGTATCTTCACTTACAGCTGCCCACTCCTCAGCATCCAGTTCACAGGGAAGGGCGTACCAAGGAGCAGTATAAGTAGGGTTGCCAGGTCCAGGTTGGGAAATTCCTCGAGTTTTGGGGACGGAGGTGTTGAAGCGGGAGAAGGCAGGGTTGGGGGGGGGGGTCTAACCTCCAAAGCAGCTATTTCCTCTGGGAGAACTGATCTCTTTCATCTGGAGATCAGCTCTAATTCTGGGGAATCTCCACCCTACAGTACTTCCATATACCCCTAAATATTGAACCACATTGTTTTGGCAAATGCATGTATTTCCAAGCTTGTGGCTTAGAAAAAATAGCCTATTTACCCCACACAGAAATGGAAAACACGTGGACATTAATTAAAGAGTTATTAACTAGTGCCCGATTATTGCCTCCCATGTACAGTTTACATGTGCAATAATTACAAGAATGCGTGGTCTTTGACTGGGGTCATTTTGTAGAAAAAGAGGTGCAGGAGCATAACTCATTTGCATATGCCACACTCCCTGACATCACTGGAAGTGTGTCAGAAGGCAACACCCACCGCTCAGGCTCCACTGGACTGTTTTGGATTGCTAGCTACTGGGAGGGGGGGAGGAACATGCAGATCTGTCCTCACAGAGGAGGGAGAGCTTATACCTGAATAAAACTTGGTCTTAAAGGTGCCACTGGACTGTTTTGCACCAGGGGACCGGGGGGAGCTCTGCAACTTATCTGGCTGCTCCTTGCTCTGACTGAGGGCTGCTGGGAGCAGGGGGTGGGGCTTGTTGCACGTGCCCGCCCCCTGGCCTCTTTAATGCCAGAGCTCCGCTCCTGTCTGCTCCTGCAGGAAACGTCCCCTGGTCTTTGACATGCCATTTATGGCTCTCTGTGCACTATTCCCCAATGTGGCACCTACCTCATGTTCCAGGAAAGTGGACAAGGCCATTGCCCAGTAGAGCTTGTAGTGGGCAGATGGTTTGTACCTTGAAACAGCTGCTGCCAGAGGGACTGGAGGGTAAGATGCAAGCCTCTCAGAGCTGTGAACCAGACATGGATGTAAAGGGCCCAAACTCCCTAATAGCACCCCACCATTCTGCACAACCTCTGCACTCTTTTCCAATCATCCCTAGAGGTTAGGGCTGCCAGGCTTCAGGTGGGACCCAGGGATCCCCCAGAATGACAGCTCATCTCCAGACTACAGAGGCCAGTTCCTCTGACGAAAATGGCTGCTTTGGAGGATAGACTTGGTTTATTTATTTATTTTAGATCTATATCCCGCCTTACCTGCCATGCAGGCTCAAGGCGGCATACATGGGCTATTCCCCAATGTGGCACCTACCTCATGTTGGTGGCATTGTACCCCACTGAGGCCCCTGTCCTCCCCAGACTCCCCCCACACACACACTTTCCAGTTTTCCAACTCCTGGCAATCCTCTTCCAAGAGGTTGTTGTGAGGATATCAAGCTGGCCACAAGGAAAAGAGAGTAAAACATGGCAGCCATCTAGGAGAACAGCAAGCTGTCCATAGTGGGCTCTCTGTGAAGCACAGAGCGAGTACTGCCACCTACACAAAACTGTGCCCATCTCTAAGGTATCCAGCTGCTCTGGAAGTTGTCATACTAATCAGGAGACCAAGTATATTGGACCAAGGCATCATCAGCCTTTCACCAGCTTCTTTAGCAGATGTTACAGCAAAACTGCACACCATTTTCTCCACGCCTTACCTGCAAAGAATGTAACAAGAAAACCTATCCATGTTTACTCAGAAGCAAGTCCCACAGAGCTTCGAGGGAATTACTCCCATAAAACTACCTCTAAAATTATTTATCCTGATTACACTCTGCTCCTACTTTGGACATAACCAGTCATTTCTTTCTTGGCGACCCAATATTTCCTCTTTTGCATTTCCAGCTAACGTTAGGCCCCGGCCACACATGCCAGAAAACGCACGAGGGGGGGGGGGAGAGGTGTGGCTACTTGCGCTGTCACATTCTGATCCGCCATTAGGCAATCAGACGTGACGGCAGCAACCCGGGGTTTTGTCCTTCCGCACGTGCTGCAAAGAGGACAGTCGGAAATAGGTGTGTGCCGGCGTGATCACACCGAATGAGTCCGTCTGCAGCCCATGGCAAACCATTTGCTAGTAGATCTTTGCAGGTACTTTTTAGCTGCGCATCTTCAGCAGCATGCCACAGGTTGGCCATGGGTGTGCTACTCTTTGCCAGGTGTTGCGGTGTGATCGCACCCAAAAATCCGCCCAGCATCGTGCCTTGTGACTGGGGCCTAAGAAGAAAACTTAGCTATGCAACAAAAAAGCTTTAAAAAAAAAAATCTACAAAATAGGAGTTGCACTGAGTTTGTAGATGTAAACCTTAACAAGAAATCTAGTCCTACGCAGGCTGAAATAAAGAAAAAAAACACCTGCAAAAAATTGTATTCCAATAGTCCAAAAAAGGCACGTGGAATTACCAGCAGGTGGCACTACAGCCGTCATTCAGAAAGCCATAAGAGCCTCGCGAAATACTGCAAAAAACCACCCTTGGTTGCTCCGAATGAAGCGGTTTAGCAAGACGGGCTTGCCGAAGTAATGACGACAGCCGCTATCGCCTTTATCCTCGCGGACTCGTTGGCCAGCCAATCCTTGAGCCCAGAAAAGGAAAGGGGGCGGTCTTCCGAGTAGCCTAACCAATCCTGTGGGGAGTTGGGCCAGAAACTGGGCGATGAGAGCAGAGAGGCGGTGTCGGAAGTTTACGGCGAGAGGGGGGACGGCGGCGGGACAGAGCACGTAGAACGCTGGAGTTCTCGCGAGAGTCGCTCCTGGCCGTTCTCACGGGGTGACTGCGCAGCTGCCATGTTGGTTGCTATGCTGCTGGTGCCTGTCTGAAGGCGGGAGGGAAGGAAGGAGGGAGGAAGGGAGGCTGGCTCGAGGGAGGGGAGAGCGACGGAGGAGGAGGAGGCGGCGGCTGCTGCTCCTCGTC
>NW_015173279.1:0-17500 GCF_001447785.1 Gekko japonicus | reverse complement strand
TATAATGTTTGAAATGTTTTGTATGTCAAATAGTCTGAAAAAGCAAAATAGCAGTTATTTTGCGATAAGGATTTCTGCAGCGTGGTCTGAGAGCTAAAAGCAATCTGGAGTTATGTTGCCTTATATTTTCACGGTGTACATGCCATTGTACATATTTTGAATTTATGTTGGATGTGGCAGCACAACTAAGGATGCGTAAGTTTCTGTCAGTCTGATCATTTCCACACTTGCATTGGTTATGCATAATGATGATTTTGAGATCTTGTCATAAATAAGTACTGGAATTTTGTATAATGATGTGGTTTTAAAGGACTGTTAAGAGCTTTCAGCAACCTCATTCAAAGCATGAAATTATTTATGATAACTAGGTTGACATTGGTCAGGTTTTCTAGGTAGACAGAAAAAGTCTTAACTGTAGTTCAGAAGCCAATATAGAATCTTGAGTTGAAGGGATTTATAATTCATGATCACTTCCTTTACCCCTGCTGAATGTTTAGTTTGCATATTACTTTGTTACCTGGAAAAGAACGAACTATTAATGAAAGCACATTTTATATAAAGATTACAGGTGTTTGCAAATAATGCTGAATAGTGTTCACATAGAAATAAACATGACAGAGTTTTATATCATTTGTTAAGATAAGAAACAAACTGGATAGATTCAGGCAGTGGGTTAATTCCAGGTTGTGAAAACTGTAATTCAAAATGATTTTAGAGTGCATTTTCTCATCTCATGGTTTTTCTGAATACCGAAGGCTGTAATAGCTTTTTTCTGATTTGCCATTGATTAAGAACTGCTTTATGATGTAGGGCTCAATGTTTTCTCATTTATACACTTAATCTTCATTGCATTATAATAATACTAGCAGTAAAGCCCATTGTAGAAACAATACAATGAACTCTAGAAAGTAAAGGTGTATTGTATGAAAGAGGTTTCCCCCACTCAGGTTTCATCGCAGTATCACACACTGTCTGGTTTTTTTAAAAATGTATATAGCACTGTCCACCTCAGGCAGTTGATCCACCACTCGACCCCTCAAACCTGTCCCTCTCCAGGCTCCATCCCTGAAATCGCCAGGGATGCTCCACCTGGAGTTGGCAACTCTGTCTCCTCCCCAGACAAGCATCAACTAAGCTGTATCTCCCCCTCAGTCTGCAGGTTGGCATCCCCCCCCACCTACCATTGCATCCATGTGTGTGGGGTAAATGTGATGATGAGTGTGGGTGGAGGGTTGGGGATTTCTCCGTTGTTCCCCCGTTGTCTCCCGTCGTTCTTTTCCACGGTGGTGCAGCGTGGTGTGGTTCTGGGACAGGAGGAGGCGGGGTGGGCAGCGAGCCAGCATTCCATGAAGTCCCTACAGCAGTGTACAGGGCAAGCAGCAAGTAGCAGCATCAGGAGGAGCTATTTAGTGGAGGGGAGAGCCCTCCCCTTCTGGGAAGCAGGCTGGACGGTGGGCAGAGGCGATGGCCTCTGGTGCATGGCTGGCTCCCCGCCGCCCACCCACCCACCCACCTGGTGCTTGTCCCCGCTAGGCCTCTGGTAGGCCTCAGGGAAGCAAAAGTGGGATCCGGTGGGGGGCAGCCTTTTTTTTGAGGTGGTGGTGCCCCAGAGTGACGGTGGAGGAACTGCTTGGTGGAGGGGAGAGCTCCCTTCCTTTTTGGGAGCGGTCTGGCCGGCAGGCGGAGGAAATTGTCCCGGTGCAGCGGCAGAATGTTCTAAAGTAAATTTTGGCGCGTGCTGCTTCTGTGGGCGGGACTCAGGCAACACAGCCAGTGGAAATGGGGCACCTTCTGACTGACAGTTCAGGGAGCCAATTGATTTGGGAGTGTGTGGAATGTTCTGGGGAGTCCACGAGCAAAACACAGTTATATATAAGGAGAGATGACTTGGTTTTAGATTGGGTTTTTATAAAGTAGAAGAACAGTGTGATGTGTGACATGGCTTTACCAGGTGGTGCATTGCCAAAAGCTAAAGTAGTACTGTGATAACTTTTTTGGAATAAACCTAAAACCTGATGATTATTATTTTGATAGTCTTTATAATGCTGATTATTCCTCAGGGTTTTGTATAGGGTCAAAAATGCTGATATATGTATTAGTAATAATTGCATTCCACAGATTAGTTGAGATTGGCTATTTGGATTCAAATTTCATTTGAACTAACGCTGATATCTTGGGTTTTGTGTGTCACGCCATGATTGTACTCAGAATGGATTGTAGTAACTGTTGCATGTGCATAGTGTTGCAGACAACCATAGCTGCCAGCATTGCAAAAACACCATGAAGTTGGAGATGAAAGCTAATGTGGTAGTGTAGTGGTTAGAATACTGGATTGATATGTGGGAGATTCAGGTTCAAATATCTTTTCTGCCATGAAAGTTGTTGCGAGGGACCTTGGGTTAATCAGTCACTAACATACTCTGTGGGGTTGTTGAGAAGGTAAAACAAAGGAATGGAGAATCTTCTGTACCTTTCTGAATTTGGAGGAAGGGTAGAATAAAAATGTACTACATAAATGTTAGTATGGATGTTTACATCCACGAATGTATTGCTCCAAACTCATCCTAGTAGAATGTGTCCAATAAGGAGTGATCTACGTGGACGGACATGTTTCTAGTGTTGAGGTTGCAACGCATAGCTGTGGGAACCCAGCGTCTCCCCATTTATGTCAGCCTGTCTTGCAGACTCTGTTTTGGACTTGATCCAAAAGCGTGTGTGGCCACAGATGATTCATTTGCTACTGTGATTGGGGAATCCCCTTTTCCCCAGGGGCTCATTGCAAACAGCTCATTGCAAAAAGTGAGAAAAGAGCTGAAGCACTAATGCTGTCTGAGATCTCTGGATTGGGTTGTGGAATTCCTGTGGAAATGATTGCATAGGCTTCATCTTCTGATTGTAACACAGCTACACATTGTGTGCTTAGGGAGATTTGGGGTTTGGGATTGTTGTTGTTGTTCAGCCGCACAGTCGAGTCTGACTCTTCGCGACCCCATGGACCAGCTCCCACCAGGCCCTCCTGTCTTCCGCCGTCCTCTGAGGTTTGCTCAATTTCATGTTCGTTGCATCGATGACACTGTCTAACCATCTCATCCTTTGCCATCCCTGTCTTCTTTGACCTTCAATCTTTCCCAGCATCAGGGTCTTCTCCAGTGAGTGCTCCCTTCTCATTGGGTGGCCAAAGTATTTGAGCTTCAGTTTCATTATCTGGCCTTCCAGGGGTTTGGGATACCAGTGGCTTAAAGTCAAATACTCCAATTGAAGGGGCTATAGCAAAACCATTTCTCCAAGCTTTACTAGATTCAGTGGGCTTTTTGGGGGTGTCTGGGCAGTATTCTGGAGTAATTCGCTTACCTTAAGAACTGTTGCCAAAATATCCGCGGTTTCCTGAAAATGCAGAGTTGTAGTATTTGTGTTTATGGATCATTCCCTGTCTATTTCCATCCTTCATTTTTTTTTTACATTCAAGTGTAATTCTCAGTTTATCAAGTTATTATTTAAACATCACTTTACTACTGTAAGACATTACATTTTCTTTATTGTGCTCCTCTTTAATTTATAATACCTGTCACTCCCAAGACTTCTAAGTTTTTCCCCCACTTGAAGCTCTACTATTTTACAGTTACATACGCGTGATCTGGTCCATGGGGTCGCAAAGAGTCGGACTCGACTGTGCGACTGAACAACAACAACAACCCGCTTGCATACATAAAATAAAGCCATGGCTCAGTGGTAGAGCATGTGCTTTACGTTCAGAAGGTCCCTTGTTCTACCACTAGCATCTCCAGTGAAAAGGATCCATTATTAGGTCACATGACAGACCTGTACCTGAGACCCTGAAGAATGGTTGCCTGTCTGAGTAGACAATACTGACTCTGATAGACTGATCTGATTTGCTGTAATGCAGCTTTGTGTGTAACCTGGCCTGGAAATGTGTTTTTTCTACAGGCATTCTGGTTTGGGGGATAAGCTTCATTACAAAAATAGTAAAATGTCACTTCAGTTAGCATATTGATTTGGATATATGTCAGAAGGACATCCTGAGTTAGACCACATTGATTTCCTGTTTGCTGTAAAGATTTTAGGCCATTCTGTTTGGGAGCATATGCCATTTTATGTGCCATATGTTACATGGGAGATTAGACCATAGATTGGCAACAACATGCTGTTTTACCTGGGGCTGCCCTTAAAGACAACTTGGAAACTAATTGGTTCAAAGTACAGCAGCTCATCTTTTAAACAGGACAAGTTTTCATTACACGGTGGCTCAAGTGGTTAAGACGCTGAACTGCAGGCTGTGGAAGGTTGGTAGTTCAGCAGTTCAAGACCCGGGTGCCGCAAGACGGGGTGAGCTCCTGTCTCTAGTTCCAGCTCCTGCCAACCGAGCAGTTCGAAAGCAAGAAATTGCAAGTAGATAAATAGGGACCACTTCGGTGGGAAGGTAACAGCGTTCCGTGCGCCTTGGTGTTTAGTCATGCCGGCCACATGACCACGGAAACGTCTTCGGACAGCGCTGGCTCTTCGGCTTTGAAACGGTGATGAGCACCGCAACCCGAGAGTCGGATTCGACTGGCTTTCGAGCAAGGGAACCTTTACCTTTACAGTAGTCTTTAGTGTTTGCGTTGACTGTTGGTTTGTATCTAGGTTGAACATAAGTGTTGATTTCTAACTTTTAAACGTTTATACAGCCTGAGACCTGTGTATCTGAAAGACTGCCTCTCTGTGTTTGAATCTGTTGGCCAGCTCCATTCATCATGACAGCTTTTACTGTCTGTCCCCATATTCATAGGAGGATTAGTATACTAGCAGCCCACTGATAGCTGTTGAGTGGTCTGCTGGCCAAGAGTTGCACAGCATTCTCCTTCCCATTTGCAGGATGTGTAAGATGGGTCTGTTGAGGGTGATTTCTGGCAAGACTGTTGGTTATTTTAGATTACTGGGTATATAGTTTCATTGGTTTTACAAATTGTTCATTAATAAATTTGTATGTATATTGGGTTTTTAATCTGCAATCTATGATAGTCTGGAAAAGGGATCTCCAAAATAGCACCCATGGGCTTACCTTTCCTATTGCCTGCAAAGTATTTCTTAGAAAGTGGGTGGGGCCAGTTGAAGCTCTTGCATAGCAAGGCCTTCTTATTGGCCACTAGAGATTTGATTGGCTGTGCAGATTAAAATATCTTCCGATGGCAGCTGCCACCACTGTTTTGGTTTTTTTTCTCTTTCCTCTTTCCTGCTATATATTTTTATAATTACCCCTCTTCTCTCCTTCACTTGGCTTCCTCTGTAGGTGTGTATGGGGGTCCACCTCCCATGGTGGCCATTTTGTGGTTGTGCTACCCACCACGGCCTTTCAGAATTCCAAAGGTGCCCACAGATTCAGAAAGATCGGGGACATTAGGTCTGGACGATTTTTCTATGTAAGCTATTTTGAGCACACTTTCTGTGAAGAAAATATGCTATAGCCAGTGTTCCCTCTAAGCTGAGTTAGTGTGAGCTAGCTCACAGTTTTTTAGCCTCTGGCTCACACATTTTTGTCTTCGTTCATGAAGGAGGGCTCCAGAGTAACCTAATTTATGCAGTAGCCAAGTCGCTCGCTCATAACTTTGATGCCAGTCGCCCACAAAGTGGAATTTTTGCTCACAAGACTCCACAGCTTAGAGGGAACATTGGCTATAGCAGTATTAAACATGCAGCACAGATATGTGGCATAGCTGAACTGTTAGAATGGCCTGTGTGCCTGGCAATTGCCTACATTCAAGAAGAAGAGATTGGATTTATACCCCGTTAGTCACTACCCGAAGGAGTCTCAGAGCAGCTTACAATCTCCTTCCCCTTCCCCTCCCCACAACAGACACCCTGTGAGGTAGGTGGGGCTGAGAGAGCGCTTTCGAGAACTGCTGATGAGAGAACAGCTCTGAGAGAACTTGTGACTGACCCAAGGTCACACCAGCAGCTGCATGTGGAGGAGTGGGAAATCAAACTCTGAATTTGCTTGTGTGTGTGAAGTGCCATCAAGTGGCAGCTGACGTCTGGCAACCCTACAAGGTTTCCAAGGCAAGAGACATTCAGGGGCAGTTTGTGTAGCGACCCTGGGCTTCCTTGGTGGACTCCCATCCAAGTACTAACCAGGGCTGACCCTGGTTAGTCTCCAAGATCTGAAGAGATTGTGTTAGCCTAGGCCATCCAGGCCAAAACATGAGATGAACATAATGTGGTTTGCCATTGCCGGGCTCTGCATTACAACCCTGGATTCCCCAGCTGGTCTCCCATCCAAGTACTAACCAGGATCCCCTGCTTAGCTTCTGAGATCAGACTTACCTGGGCCAGCCATCTCAGGATAGGTACTCTCAGCTGCCACCCCCCCAAAAAAAACCCCAGTCCCCACCACCCACAACCGAGGGCTCAGGCTGCCCCCCCCCGAAAACAATCCTTGTCACCCACAACTAAGGGCCTAGGCTGCCAGCAGCCTGGGCACTGTCAACCACCCCCTGGAAAACAGTCCCCACTACCCACAAGCAAGGGCTCAGGCCACCGGCCTGGATGCTCTGGGCTCCCCCCCCCCCAACAGCCCCCGCCACCAACAACTGAGCATGCCCATGGCCTGGGCACTTCTGGCTGCCACCTCCCAAATAGTCCCACCATCCACAACTGAGTGCCCAGGCTGCCTGTGGTCTGGGCGCTCTCAGCCACCCCCCAAAAAACAGTTTCTGCCAACCACACCCAGCCTAGTCCCCCCTCCAAATGTACCTTTCTGGCTCCAGGCAGCGGCGGCAAGAGGAAGCAGCACCTGCAGCCCCCAACTTGTCCTGGCCCTACTGAGGGCTGCTGGGGGGGGGGCTTAGCTGCCAGTAAGAGGCCCTGGCTGCCCTCCCACCTACCCAACTCTCAGAAAGGGGGGGGGAATCCTCTGCTTTCAAACCGGGGGGACGCAGGGGGGTCCTCAAGTCTTTGCGAGCCTCAGGAGAGGGCTCCAAGAGCCACATGCGGCTCACGAGCTTAGGTTTGGCCTCCCCTGGTATAAACCATTGGTACAGTGGACCTTGTAGAGTGCTGATTTTCACAAATGTACATTTTTATTTAAAATTAAAGCATTTCTTGAAGATCCCAGTTACAAAATAATTAGCCGTTTATATTAATCATCTTGTGAACAGCGTGCAACACTGATTGAAATTCTTTGCATGCTTACTTTGAAATAAGGTGCTTCAGGCACAATGGGGCTGTCAGCACAGGATCATGCTGATAAAATATAGACAGTTGCCCTGTGCAGTTTTTGTGTACCTAATAAGTCACAAGAATCACATATATTTTTCCCAGAAGGGGAGAAGAAACCTGTCTTTAGGACGCTCGTTATAGGCAATTGTTGCTATCTTGGTAATGAAATTACAGATTGGAAAGAAGTAAAATGCATTTTGACCACACCTATGTGGCTAATACTAGTGCCATTACCTCAGCTTGCAGCATAACTATGAGGCCATGTTTTGGGAACATTGTTTCCTATTTAATATTTTCTATCTGAAGCACTTAAATTTCGGCACTGGATTGGACTGTAAAATGCCATTAGTACTAAGAGCCTGTCTGTGCCAAGATTCACCATCTTTATTGAAATGTGTTCTGTGTAACTCAAATGTACATACTCTTCAATTGATCAGTAAAATTATATCAGCTAATATTTTCTGTTATTTGAGTTTATCTGTCTATGGTACATTTTAAAAAAACTGACATGCTGTCATGATAATTTGTCGTGGTCTCTCTCACATTGTGGGCAAGACTAGCATGGAACATTTGTACATGACCTTCTGGTCACCACAGCCACTTTGGGTAAAATCCAGGCACCCTCCTTTCTCAAGGACGGTTGCCCGAAGCCAGCCTCTGAAGGGGATTGTTCAGTAGCATGTTAAGGACCTAGGCAGGCAGTGTTCCCTCTAAGCTAAGTTAGTGTGAGCTAGCTCACAGTTTTTTAGCCTTCATGGCAAAACACACCTCAGAGTTCCCAACCCAAAGAAGCCAATAAGGAAAACCAGAAGGAAGCCCTGAACAAAGGGAACAAAGCTCCCCTTTTCAGCCCCCCCCCTCACGTGTGCTCTGGGGTCTTCAGCCAATCTGGGTGCTATGTTTTGAGTCTCCAACCCACCAAACCTGCACCCTTCAGTTAAGAGGTGTTAACATACCAAAGGGTTGGCATGTTATGTCTTCCAGCTGGAAAGGATGCCCTGTTCTGGCAAAGAGCCATCTTTCCCCCCTTCTTCCTAACCATGAAGATGGCTGGACCTTTTTCCTCCCCCTGCCCCACCTCTCATCTCAATATAGTAATTTTCAAGACACATCTAAGTACTGATTAATATTTGTTGTTGTTGTTAGCCATTCAGTCACGTCCTACTTTTGGCGATTCCTATGGGCCAGCTCGCTCCATGTTTTCTGATCTTGTATTGTTTCTTTGAGTCATTCCATGCTCAGGCTGGTGCCGACTTTTATGGTGTCTAACCACCGTGTTCTTTGGTGGCCCGGTTTCCTTTTGCTTCTAAACAATCCAAGCATAATTGCTTTTTCTAGTGAGTTCTTCCGCATGACATGGCCAAAATAAGTCAGTCACAGTTATATGATTTTTCCTTCCAATGCCATGTCTGGTTATATGTGCTTCAGTACTTGCTCGTTTGTCACCTTTGCTGTCCAAGGAATGTACAGGAGCCTTCTCCAGCACCACAATTCAGATGAGTTGATTTTTCTCCTGTCTTGCTTCTTCATGGTCCGACTTTTGCAGCCATAGGTTGCTGCGGGGAACACAGTAGCACAGACCAATCTGCATTTGGTTGTTAGACTGATGTCCTTGCTCTTCCATTTTTGGTTCATGCTCATCATTGCTGTGCGACCCAGCATGATTTGAGGTTTTATTTCTGGGCTACATTCGCTGTTTTGGTTGGTCTGTGATCCTAAGAAAGTGAATTCTTCCACACATTCGATCTCGTTGTTGTCAACTGTTATTTTGACATTTCTCTTCTTCTCGGTGGTCATGAACTTGGTCTTTTTGATGTTTAGGAGGAGGCCAAACCTCACTTTCCTCTTTGATTTTCTTGATCAGGTATTTCAGACCTTTTTTAGTTTCCAAGAGGAGGGTTGTGTTGTCAGCATATCGAAGATTGTTGATATTCCTTCCTCCGGTCCTTACCTCGATTTTTTACTCTTCAAGCTCTAACTTCCTCATGATTATTTCAACATACAGGTTGAATAGGAAAGGTGAAAGAATGCAACCTTGCCATAATCCTTTATCTTGAACCAAACAGTATCTCCATATGTGGTTGACATTACCAAGTAATATAAATCTGGTGTTGGTGGTTGTTTCAAGGCTCTATGGATAAGTAGCATTACATACCCTTGATGGCTTGCATAGAGATGTAAACTTTTCAGAAATTATGAAGCCATGGGGAGGGGGAGTTTTTCCCTCCCATTTTTTTCAGGAAACCCCCCCAGAAATTTTGGGGGAAATGGAAGTATAAGCAGTATTTATTTATTTATTTGATTTTTACCCCGCCCTCCCCACTGAGGCAGGCTCAGGGCGGCTTACATAAGAAAGCAATAGATAAAAACAACAGTATAAATATCAATATAAAATACACAACATAGTTATTAAAACCATTAACATAGCAATGGCCGTACAGCTGTGATAAAGTTCATATGAAAACATACATTCAGTATAAAGTGCATATGAAAACGTACACTATCGGCGAGCCAAGGCTAGAAATGGTATTGGGACAGGGCATAGATGATGAAACACAGCTCCTTACCTAATTGCCTGGCAGAAGAGTTCTGTTTTCGCGGCCCTGCAGAACTGTGAAAGGTCCTGCGGAGCCCTGGTCTCTTCTGGAAGCTCATTCCACCACGTTGGAGCTGCCACAGAAAAAGTCCTGGTCCTGGTCAATACTTGCCTGGCATCCCTAATGACGCAACCAGCACAACCGACCCGACAACAACTACCTCGGCGATTTTGCGACCTTGACCGTAGTGCTCTCTGGGGAAAGGTGGTCCCTAAGGTAGGTAGGTCCCTGACCATAAAGGGTTTTAAAGGTAAGCACCAGCACCTTGAAGTGAATTTGGTATGCTATAGGTAGCCAATACAGTGCTTTCAGCACAGGTTGGATGTGCTCCCGCATGGTGAGTCCTTTCCACAGCCTGGCCGCTGCATTCTGCACCAGCTGAAACTTCTGTATTTGGGTCAAGGGCAGCCCCATGTAGAGAGCATTACAGTAGTCTAATCTCAAGGTGACCATAGCATGGATCACTGCTGCCAAGTTGTTGCATTCGAGGAAGGGAACCAAATGCCTTATCAGCCTAAGATGGTAAAAGGCTGACTTAGCAGTGGCTGCTACCTGGGCCTCCATCGTTAGAGAAACATCCAGGAACACCCCCAAGCTCCTTACCTCCGATACTGGCACCAGTGGTGCCCCATCAAAGGACGGGAGTGGGATCCCTAACCCCGGCCCACCCCTACTTAGGCACAGGACCTCCGTCTTCGTTGGATTCAATTTCAGTCGACTGAGTCTGAGCCAGCCAGCCATGGCCTGCAATGCCAGGTCCAGATCTCCCGGGCTAGAGTCTGACTGGCCGCCCAACAGCAGATAGAGCTGGGTGTCATCCGCATACTGGTGACAGCACAACCCACGCCTTCGGGCAATCTGGGCAAGGGGGTGCATGTAGATATTGAATAGCATCGGGGAAAGTACCGCCCCTTGTGGCGCTCCACAGATTAGCAGGTGCCTTCGGGACAGCTGTTCCCCTAGTGCCACCCTTTGTCCCCGACCTTGTAGGAATGAGGAGAGCCACTGCAAAGCAAACCCCTGAATCTCAACGTTGGCGAGGCGGTGGGTCAGTAGTTGATGGTCGACTGTGTTGAACGCTGCCGACAGGTCCAACAGCAGCAACACTGCTGATCTGCCCCAATCCAGGTGCCTCCAAAGGTCGTCTGTGAGGGTGACTAGTGCCGTCTCTGCCCCATGGCCTGGTTGGAAGCTGGACTGGTAGGGGTCTAATATGGAAGTGTCATCCAGGAAACGCTGCAGCTGAGTTGCCACCACCCTCTCAATTAGTTTGCCCAAGTAGGGCAAATTGGAAACTGGCCTATAGTTAGCTAGTTCGACCAAATCCTGGGATGTTTTTTTTTTAGAAGAAGAAGAGATTGGATTTATACCCTGCCCTTCACTACCAAAGGGAGTCTGGGCCCTAAAAAGGAGGTTGACTGTTTCTGGTTTCTGTCCTCAGGGTTGAGGTTGGAGGTAGATGCCATTGCCGAGGTAGTTGTTGTCGGGTCGGTCATGCTGGTTGCATCATTAGTGGCCTGCTGAAGTTGAGCACTGCTGGGCAGACCCGGGGGGGGCAGACACCTCCTACAGGCTCCCTAGTCGCTGCTCCTGAATGCTGGGCCCAAGCAAGAGTAGCCGCTGCGGGGGTCCGGTGATGGTCGCAGAGAAGTCTCCTTGTCTCCAAAATGGCGGCCACATCCAGGAAGCAGGTCTGGTGGTGATCTGTTGACGCTGTGCACCCTGTCGCCACCGGCATGATCCTCTGGCGAGGTCGGGGCTTCGCCTGTCGTCCTCAAGTCGGTTGGCCAGCTCTGGGCGCCAAGAAACAGCTCTGGGGACCGCACTGGGACCGAAAGGTAACTTCACGCCGTGAAGTTTCTTACTCTCCAGCATGCCGGAATGCTTAGGAGTAGTCTATCTGGGCCCAGATACCTTAATGAAAAATTAATTCTGCATTTCCTTTGCAACTGTTTTTTGAGCTGCAATGTGTTTCAATGGAGTGGGGTTTCAGTTTCCAGAGTTTGTATGCCTGTTGAATTTGTCTGCTTGCAAACAAAGGGCTGGTGTTTTGAGCCAGCTTGCCTGTGCTGAATGGACCTGAGAATAGGCGCTTGAGTGAATACTCTAACCTGGGAACCCACAGCCAAAGGGGGACATTACACTGGAGATCCACTGACACTCTGAGTAGACCTGAAAAGGGGGGGGAGCTTGCAATGCCCAGCCATGTCATGTTTTCCTAGGCTCAGAGCATTTTATATTTTTATTTTTTATTTTTTTCTGCTGTGATTCTTGTGCTTTTTCTTGATGTTTTATTTAAAAAATTGCATTGCCAAATCCCACTATCTCCCCACCTTTCCATTTTAGGTAGGCTTCTTTTAAGAGGGGGGGGAAGGTTTGGGAAGTGTCAGTTATCAAAGACTGTTAAATAAGATATGGCAAGAGTGTTACTGTTTTAAGCATGTTTGTATTTGAAGTTTAAAAAAAACCCCTTTAATCGTGTTTTTCAGGGTCTTTTATAAAGTTACTATCTTCGCTACCTGGCATTACATTTTATGCCTCACATGGCCTGGCCCAACAAAGTCCTATTTATATTAGATCTGGCCCTTGTAACAAATGAGTTTGACACCCCTGACTTAGCATATAAAACAACAATATTTGACGTATTTAAGGAATTTAAAAGTTATAAATGTCTTTTGGTTTTGTGCAAGCAAAATGCAAAGATACCCAGTACTAGAGAGAAAACTGCAAACTGATGCACCCTATCTTAGGCTTGTACCTTAATTTTTGCTGTCTGGCTAGCAAGAGCTAAGTTTTCAGTGAAGCTTTCAGTTTTTCTTTGAAGCATTGGTGCAGCCTCTTTCTGTTCTTTTTTCTCTGTCCTGCAAGATAGGGCTGTAAGTTACCCTCCCCCCCCGCCCCCAGTTGTGGTCTCTGTAGTCTGGAGATGAGCTGCAATTCCGGGGGATCCCCAGGTTTCACCTGGAGGCTGGCATCTCTGAAATGTGGTAGAAACTGCGCACCAAGGGTGGCCAGACTGCAGCTCGGGAGCCGCATGTGGCTCTTTCAGACAGTCTAATGTTTATAAAAAGCAAATTTGCATATCTTTCAATAAAAACGTGTGTAATTGTTCTTGTCTTGCGGCTCTCAAACATGATATGGGAGATTTGGGAATATTGGGTATATTTGTAATTTTGCTTGTACAATACCAAGGTATTTATAACTTCGACATTCCATAAATACGTCAAATATTGCAATTTTTTAAACTGCAAGCTATAAATGATGCACTTTATATTGTTAAAGCAGTAAAATTAGCTGTACATTAAGTATTGCATATATTTCAGTTTCCCCCTAAATTTCTGTTTTTTTCCTGGGGGATAAACCCTGAAAAAAATCTATCCCCCCCATGGCTTCGAAATTTCCAGAAATTTTACATCTCTAGGTGTTCTGTGTCAAAAGTCAGAGAAGTGAATAATTTAGACTTATAAAAACCTTGCTTAACATTGCTAGAATAGAATTAATTCCTTCCAATCTTTAGAAGTTAATTAATTTTTTTTCTGTAGTAGTTAATTAACTTGTTTTATTCCTTGTGTTCTAATAAAGTTAATGCTTTAAAGACATTTGACTATTACATTGACCAGTAGTGCAGTCCTAAGGGGAGTTAGTCTTCTAAGCCCGTTTGACTTCAGTTGCATTAAAAAGTTGTGATTTTATTTAGGATCGCACCACAGATCTATTTTTGATTGGTCAAAAGTGCAGTTTTTTACATTACCAATTTAGAACATTTTATGCTAGTTTATTGTCACCCAAAACGGTGGCATGAAATGGTGTTTAGGGTTCCTTGGTTAGTCTTTGTATGCCTGTTTTCCATCCTAGGGATTTACAGTACTTCAGTAAAGTAATGCTTATGTACTATAAATCCTTTTTTCTTCTGGAATCTTGTGCTTTGAACAGGCTTAGGCCATATGTGAGGATTTTCATGAGTTGCTTTTTGGCTCTATTTAGAAAGTGCACAATGGCCAGAGACAGTTTCAGCCAAGCACGGGTGCTCACTTAAAAACTTTAGTAGCAGTACATCATGCATATTGGGGCTACAGCAGCATCTCCCTGCTGAGAGGTACAATCATTGGCAGAAAGCCCACCCAAATTGCAGCTAAGCACAGGCAGCAGGGTGATTGTATAGCTTTAGTAGCTGGGTAGAGCTTGCTGTTGAGTGAAAGAATGTGAGAGATGGATGCTGGTAGGCACAAATCTCTTCATGTTGTATGATATGAAGTTGACCTTTTAGAGCAAGGTGCTATAGTACAAGACCCCTCAAATTGTAAAATATGGATAGACTTGATTTTAGCTCTTGCTGAGCTTCCTCTGTAAAGGTTTACAGATAAATTTGTTGTTGTTTCTGCCTTAAAGACTACTCTTTTATATGCCTTGTTATGTGTGTTGAGCCGCAGGTTTTTGAATTTTCTTCCAGGAGCTTTGTATCAATACTTCCAGGGAACTTCATCACGTTGGGGAGCGGAGGCTCCTGCCTCTCCCCAGTAGCATCTAAAGGTCTGTTTAAACCCTGCTGGGGAGAGGTGTGGAGGAAGCTGCGCACGCACCTTGGAGTGCAAGCACGCTCCCCCCCCTCTCCCCAGCAATCTCTAAAGGGTCTTTTAAAACTCTGCTGGGGAGAGGTGCGGGTGGGGGGGGGGAAGCCAGATGGTTGTTCTTGGAGGGTGGGGCTTCCCCCTGCCAACCAACTGGCTGGCAGATGGGAAGGAGCCCCTCCAAAGTGGCAATCCCCGCCAAACCAGGGGGTCTGGCAAGCTTAATACCAATTCTGTGAAAAATTGTACAGCCCAAATTGATTCTGTTGGAAGTCAGTTGTCTATCACAGTGTGTTTGCGCACTCTTGTTCTCTTTACATACTGCTTCTAACTAGTTAAATGCTGGCTCAGCATGTATTGTCAGTAATTGTAAGTCTGTTTTCATTAATAAATCCAGTACCTCCAAAGTTATTGTAAAAAGCATATTGAATCCTAAATAATTGAAAAGGCTTTGGGAAGGCTGGAAATTTTGTTTGAGAAACATCTGAAAAAAATTACTTCTTGTACAAGAGTAATTCTTTTGTGGCTAAGTTTTATAATGGAGTTTCACCTTGAGTCTAACTTGACTATAACGGCAACAAAAAGATATCTGAGGCAGTAGGGGATCCAACTAGACATGTGAAGGTCCCGGGGGAACAAACACATTTTTTTGGGGGGGGATCAGGTTTTTACCCTAAGGCTTCCCCATCCCCAATTGTGATAAGTAAGTTATAAATGATGCATTTTCTGTTGTTAAAGCAGTAAAACTAATATAGGTTTGACAGAACAGCAAACATTGCATGTACTTTAGTTTCCCCCCAAAATTTGTGTTTTTTTCCTGGAAAAAAGGCGAAGCCCCTCATGGCTTCAAAATTTTTGAACATTTTGGAAATTTTACATCTTTCGATACAACTAGTGTTTAATACTTACAGAGGTCTCCTTTCCATATTTTCAAATTATACCGTGTGATCTTGAATTCTAGGCCAGGAAGCCTGTAATGGGCAAAAGAAGCACATTATACTTACTTTGGGATGTACTATTAAAAGGACTAGTTTTCCTTCAAAATTTCATATTTTTGTCAGTAGAATGAAGTAGCTGCAGAAGATGTTTCTTTTGGGGGAGGGGGGAAGTGTGCTAAAGGCAAGTCATAGTGGGTTATTGCCATAACTTGATTTGTGTGTCTGGTGGTAGAGTACTACGATGTAAGGTAAGAGGTTAATGGTGAATTCTTTCTTGCTGTCTTGAAGTGACAAGATTTCTACAACTTAACTGAAGGGAATAGGATGAGGTATTACAAGAGAAGGTTGCAGAAAAATAAGTTAGCTTCTCAGTGGATTGTTAAAATATGTATACCTTTTTAATATTTGGTTTTATAATACGGTGTATGAACTGCAAGTCTGTTTTTAGTAGTAAGTAGTATTGTGAAGTGGCAGGAAATGCTTGTACCCATAGAAGCACAATATAGTGGATATACAGAGCTAAAAATGTACACCTTGATTGCAGAAAGAATATCGTTTAAGGATATTCTTAGACACATGGTTCTAGTCTGTCTCATTGCTATCTGTTTTGTTTGTAATGCTTTCATCAATGATGATCAAAATTTCTGGGGAACAAATTGAGCTATAGTCTATTCTCATTCTGTAGTCCAGACATTAGGACATTTCTTTTTTTTTATTTTGAACTTTTTGAGATAATACAGAAGGGAAAAAATAAAAAGTAAAATGACCAAAACATAATATAAAGGACATTTTTTGCAAGTATAAAGGACGATCTTATCCTTTATACTTGTCCTTAGTGTTTACTGTTTTTGCAACTGAAGTCATAAACAGCAAACCCTCACCCCACAATAAACCTTGTTTCACAGGAAAATATGGAAGAATCTAAAGGTTGCTACTGCAAAAGTTGTCGTGTGCTTTGACAACGGCTGCTAGAAATTTTGCCACACGCAGGGTAGTTCATGCAATCTCTCTCACACTGCTAGAAATTTTGCCACATGCAGAATAGTCTGTTTCTCTTCTTTCCCATCTGGAATTTTTATTATTGACATGTTAGCTTTCCACATGCAAGGAATTTAGCCATGGAGGTATCATTCAAACATGTGGTTCTTCCCATTTGCATTTAAAGTACTGTACTCTTAGACATCATGGAGATGCAAATTGGAATAAGCCGAGTCGTTCTAGTGTAAAGATAGAGAAAGGGGTTGAAGCATTGCAAATCTTTGATGAACCATCCTGGCAAATCTTGCTTTAGTTCTTTTCTGTTTAAAATATTCTGACTCAAGCACACTGTGATTTTTTAGAGTGAATGCTGATGAACAAGTTAAAAATTATATCATAAAGAGAGTTGTTAAATCTGCAAAGTTTGTGGGTATTTTTTAATTTTATTCCCCCCCCCCCCGTGTACCATCATAAATTAACGTGTAGAGCAGGTCTGAATTACAAGAGGCCAGTATCTATTTGCAGATGCCATATATATTTATTTCACTTATTTTCTCCAAGGAACTAGTGGTGATTTTAGCAATCTGTAGTTTAGGGTAGATTAAAGAGGTGCCCAAGGATACCCAGTGAGCCATGATGAACAAGGATTTGAGCCTGGACTCCCATATCCAGGTATAATGCTAACTATTGACACCACACTGTCTCACTTTAATTTTGTTCCGTGAGAATACTTATAGAGTAGTTGAAGACAGAAAATGTGGATATAGTTTGCTAATTCTGTCTTTATGTCTGGTACTGGTATTTATGTCTGGTACTGGTATCGGCTGCATTCATATGTCAGGAACAAAACTCAGTTTAGCCATATGTTGCAATGTTTTGATAAATTCTGCTTATTTGAGAGCATTTAAGAGTATAAATCAGGGATCCTCAACCTTTTTGAGCTTGTGGGCACCCTTCACCTTCTGACACAGGGCAGTGAGTGCGACCGTAAAATGGCTGCCATAGTAAGCAGAAAGTGGAGTCAAGGAAAAAATCGCTGCTGCAGGAGGCAAAGCCAATCATTAAATGTCAAGGAATGGGGTGGTATATAACTCTGAGGTGGTATATAACTGTGATACTAGTTCTTCAACATTTCAAGCAGAAGTTTCGGTTAACTGGATGGGGAATCTCTCTCACATACTCATTCACACATTGAAGAAGCCCAAGT
>NW_015173278.1:60555-81989 GCF_001447785.1 Gekko japonicus | reverse complement strand
GGCCGCTTTGGAAGTTGGACTCTATGTCCCAAACCCCGCCCTCCTCAGGCAACACAGACTGGGCCTAATCATGAAAGTCTTTAACAATCTCTATGATTTTTATTCAGCTCTCCTATCTGCTTTTTACACTGACGAATGCTGGAAAGAGCAGCAATCAAACAGGGTCCGTCTCAATGTACGAGAGTCATTCCCCCCCCTCCCCATGCACAGGCAGGTGAATAATTCTTCAGCAATGACCTCATCTGAGAATTTATGTAAATTCCTGCCATTATTGCTTGGAGTTTTGCCCTATCTAAATGGCACTGGAATTGCATAACCTGGCAAAGAACTGTGGCTGCAATCCAGGAGCCCAGAAGCGGTCACATTTCTAGCTAACAAAGCACTGAAACCCATCAGTGTTTCTCTGCACGCATATGCAGCTCCAGCACCAATATTAGTGTGTTGCTATCATACTACATAATTGAAACATTGCTTCGACAGTTGTGCTGAGACAGTGTGGTGAAGTGGCTATAGCACTGGACTAGGAGCTGGAAGAACTGGTTGGCCACTGTGTGAAGCAGGATGCTGGACTGGATGGACCACATGTCTGATCCAGCAGAGCTCTTTTTATTGGGTTAAACATTTAAAAAAAAATCAATTGCCTTGGAAGCACATGTTTCCCAGTTAAGAGAAAGATACTGTTCAAACAATTTGCAAAGATGGCCTGACTCCAATGGCAACAAGAGAAAGAAATTTTACTTACAAAAATAGAAGCACATTTTACATGACATATTCATGTAGGTACATTTAACTTATTGTGAACAGATTAACTTCAAAAAGGTTAACTTGCTACAGCTCCAAGCCCAGGTAAGAGAGAAAAGAAGAGAGGTCCTGTATAAGATGAAATACAGAAAGCAAACAAGGGCCAAAGAGGCTCAACATCTAACCAATGAGAGGGTGGGACCAACTGCCAAGTGAGTGAGAGAATTCTCTTAACCCTTTCCCTCCCAGATCCTCTTGCATGCGGAGTTATAATATCCAACACTTTGCATGTTCTTATGATGTGCAAGAGCAAGAGTAATATTAATAATTAACTGTGGTATGACATTGTGTGTAGTATAGCCAAGAGATCCTAAGATTGTCTGGCAGCCTTAAGTTCCAGCTCTTTTAGTAGCAAGCTAGACTTATTTTGGGGGGCAAGAGAGCTCTGTAAGAGCTGTGGTTGACCCAAGGTCACCCAACTGGCTTCATGTGGAGGACTGCAGAATCAAAGGCGGTTCTCCAGATTAGAGTCCATCCCTCTTAACCACTACACCACACTGGCTCTCCGTAAGAGCAAGAGATGTGACCTTTTCTAGGATTCCTGTGCTGCTCTGCAGACATCTCTTGGGATTCCAAAGTTTCGGCACCACAACCTAGAAGTCCCTCTGTCAGGTTGCCACATGCCTTAGCTGGCATGGTGGGGTCACCCAAAGCAGGGCCTCTGAAGATGATTGGAGTAGATGGGTAGGTTCATATGGGAGAAGTCGGTCCTTCAGGTGTGACAGCCCAAGCCATATAGGGTTCTAATCTGCCCCCTTCCTCTCCGAGATGGGGCTTCAAAGAGAGGATCACCCTCCCTCTGACACATACATAAACTGATGGAAGTGTCCTTTCGCTGGTGAAAGAATAGATTTGGATCCAAGCCCTCCAGAAGAGTGGTACTCACTTTGCAGCTTGCAAAGAGCTGTATTTGCAATTGCCATCAACCAAAAGAGCAATACTGAGTACCATCCTTGGCATGAGGCCTGCACACAACATATCTGTTCCTAAGGTGGAGGCTATTTCAAGCTGAGAACCACCTGCCAACCACAAAAAGTTTGACTGGGCAACGACCCTGGCCTCTTTCCCGAAACATGGGACAGATGCCATATTGGGGAACATCACTCAGAAGAGCCACAGGTAGCATGTCCAAGAACCATATGAGCTCCCTGCTGCTCAGCTGTTTTTGCAGCTTTTGCAGGGAACAGAGCGACAACTCATTGGTAGAAGGAAAGGTCGAAATCTAGAAACAGTGCAATAATAACCCATGGAATCCGACTGGAGTACAAAATTAGAAAACAATGCAAATTTTTAAACAGCATAAGACATTAACATGTAATAAACAATGCGAACACCAGTTTACAAAAATGAGCAAATAATGCCGTACATTTATTTATTGGGCAATTTCGCACTAGAGTTGCCTCGCGGTGCAGCCGCCGTTTGCCCCGACACAAACATGTCAATTTCACAGCTGAAGCTGCGGGGCTGCATTTTGACTTGTGGCTTCGCCCGATTTCCTCCGCAGTTTTGTGATCCTCAAAAAACAGGATCACGAAACTGCGGGGGAAAATCAGGCGAAGCCGTGAGTCAAAATGCAGCCCCGCGGCTTCGGGTGTGAAATTGACCAATAGTATCGGGGCAAACGGCGGCACAACATCGAGGCAGCTCTAGTGCGAAATCAGCCTCTGTTTATTTAAACAAACATCTCTAGGTTGCTTTTCTTTAAAAGAACTCCCACAACAACACGCATTGCCAAGAAAATATACCCCAAACCAATAAAACACAAAAATATGCAAGGTCTAGATTTCGATTATTTTGCTTTGGGGGCTGATCCTGGACTGCAGAGCCAGCATAAGTGCCCGGGTGGGATAAATTCAAGATGTCTTAGATGCAAGTTCTTAAAAGTTTGACTGTGAGTGCTTCAGGGGTCCTGGGGTGGGTGTTCGAAGAAGATAAAATCCTGAGGGCCCTGATCAACTCATCTGCTGGCCTGACTGCCCTCTCATTATCTTAAACATTAAAAAAAATGGTTTTGCTGTTCCTGTAATTGCCGCTAGCCCTGGTTGGAGAGCTGTTAGGCTGTGATCCTCCTGCTCATTTGTTATATCGAATTTGGAGCCATTTATCACTGAGTACTGGAAATAAGCCAATAATGTGGGAAGAATGGGCTGAGTTTCGTTATGTTTACAGGATGTCTCATGAGCCGTTTGCCTAGAAGTGTCAAGATAAACCCGGAGCTCCATTTGGTGGTCGGCATCTTTGACCTGAAGCTTCTGCCATCTCTATCCCTCCCAGCAGAGCCAGTTTATTGTAATCTGCAATGACTTTCAGTAAAAAGCCATATATACAGAAGTATCTGTTTATGCACAATGGCAGCCTAGGGGAATTTTTTTGGGGGGGGTTAGTGGAATGAGCAAGCAAAGCTGAATTATATGGAGTCGGATCGCTGGGCTATCAGTATTGCCCGTTCTGACTGTAGCTGTCAGATTTTTCACTTTACCTGCTACCAGATCCTTCTATAGCAGGAGATCCAGCGACTGAACCTGGGATCATCTGTGTGCAAAAGAGATGCTCTGCCCCTGAGCTATGGCCTCCCCAAAGGAAATATTAACTGCATGAAGCTGCCTCATACTGAATCAGGCCGTTGATCCATCAAGGTCAGAACTGTCTACTTTGACTGGCAGCAGGTCTCAAAGGTACTGGACCTATCAAATCACCTCCTACTGATCCCTTTAACTGGAAATGTAGATTGAAAGTGGGACCTTCTGCATCCAAAGCAGATGCTGCACCCCCCCCGACTTGCACAGAGCCTCATCTACCAGTCTAAAAAACAAACAAAGCATTAATGTGGAGTACTTTCCATTAAAGGTATAGATAAAGGTTTCCTTGCTCGAAAGCCAGTCAAATCCAACTCTAGGGTTGCGGTGCTCATCTCCATTTCAAAGCCGAAGAGCCAGCACTGTCCAAAGATGTTTCTGTGGTCATGTGGCCGGCATGACTAAACACCAAGGCGCACGGAGCGCTGTTACCTCCCCACCGAAGTGGTACCTATTTATCTACTTGCAATTTCTTGCTTTCGAACTGCTAGGTTGGCAGGAGCTGGAACTAGAGACGGGCGCTCACTCTGTCATGCGGCACACTCGGGTCTCGAACTGCTGAACTACCGACCTTCCACAGCCTGCAGTTCAGCGTCTTAACCACTTGAGCCACCGCAGCTCCGTACTTTCCATTAGTTATGCTTAAACTTTTCTTTTTATACAGCAATCATTTCTTTTTGCACCTATTCTATTACTTTATGTGTGCGCATATAGTAACTACAGTTTATATTTCTATTTATGTTTTCTGGTGGTTATAGTATAATTCACTTAATTCTCAATCCATTTATCGAATCTTGACCATGTTTTCTCGAAAGTATCTTCTCTTTTGCCTTGTAATTTCTGGAATGAACGCATCGAAAGGTTTTTGTTGTCATTGGTTCTGGATGGGGTCTGTACGGTTTGCTGCACTTTTAAAGGTCCTGCCCACATCCAACCACTTCCATACCCCTCTTCTTCTGACCTTCTTCTTTTCCCCATAGCTGCTGCGGTTCCCCTGGCAGTGCCCCTGTTTTTAAAAAAACACACACCTTGTGGCATATCAATATATCACTGCAGCAGATGTCTACAATGAGGATGGGTGTGTGTGTGTGTCTTACAGTGGAATTTTATGCTTAGCTATTAGGTCCTTTTTCTCCCTCTCTTTAATGCGCTGGCTGCAAATGGACAGCTCCCAGCTGATCAGACAAAGGGGATTACTTACAGAGCAGGAGGAGGGAAGGGGACTCGGCTCCACACTTGTCTGTCTCTTTCACTCACGCACAGATGCAGTTCCTGATTTTCTACGGAACTGAGGACCCCTAGAGTGGCTGGAAAGGGGGGTGGAGTAAAAATGAATCCTGGCTGCTGGAACACTGGATTTAATCCCAAAGGGATGACGAGGGCTTTCCCATAGATGGGGCTTAAAGGCTGGGAAGGTGAGATGGGAAGGGGGTATGAGTGAAAGGGGGGCATGGAACCCGGTCCTCTTTCCCCTTTATGATTTAATAGGGCTCACAGAAAGCCTGCCCAGGTTTACTTGAGTGTGTGTGGGGGGTGGACGGTTTAAAAAAATGCAGCCTCCGGTCTAGAAAAAGTGGAGTTCTCTGTTGCCCTGGGAACACCACCTTGCGTCATCGTGCTGTGTCGATATAGTGCACGTGCAAAAGAAAAGGGGGTGGTGGTGACATATTGTTGTCTCTGAAGTGACAATCGCGCTGATGCAGCAGAAATGCAATCCTTCAGTAGATCCAATGGGCCAAGGAAAGCCTGCCTCACCAACTCAGAAACAACAGGGGGAAAAGCAGAGGAAAACTACCCATCTGAAAGCGGGGCGGCAACAGAGATATGCTGTTAATGCTAAACAGAGACCTATTAATGATCTTAAATGATCTAATGATACTTAGCATTTTAATGCACTTTCACAGCACTTTACATATATTTTGTGTATTTTTTTAACAAAACTGTTAAGATAATAACCACAATCTTAAGACTTAGGTTGGGCAGTCAAACCAAGACATGGGGTGTCTGCCTACCCTCTATGCAAGAAACATAATGAATCTTTTCGGATTTTTGTACCATTGATTGGATGTTTGGTCTGCCTAGGAATCTTCATAGACAGTCCTTGAGATTTCAGTTGCAAGTTGAGAGACTTCCCTCTTGCTCGGGCTCCTCTGTTAGCGCTATACTCTGCTTCGATGCTGCACAGCTTGTGTCCTCTCCCCTTCTTCCAGGCTGTTTTTGTGTTGTTTGTCCAAAATGTAATAGAATCTTCTGAGATTCTAC
Organism: Gekko japonicus; assembly: GCF_001447785.1. NCBI lineage: Eukaryota > Metazoa > Chordata > Lepidosauria > Squamata > Gekkonidae > Gekko > Gekko japonicus. Next base: position 76,350 of record NW_015173278.1, on the reverse strand, counting down.
ACACCACCACCATGTTCAGCCAAATGGAATTATTAATGACACTAACGGTGGACGTCTTTATCTTAAAAACTGATTTACTGGGCAAGTGGCACATAATCGGTGGGGGAAATACCTCAAGGTAACACCTAAGGAAAGATTAATTGTGTTTCTATGCATCCCTGTAATAATTGTTTACAAGAGCTTTTATGCTTGAGTTGCTGCCCTGGTTCAAAAGAATAACTCATCCGATTGACAGGCTCTCTGCTCTCAAGTATCCCAGTTAATTGCTGTCTCAGCTAGTTGGATCACATCCCCCACCCCCCGTGCGGCTGAAAACAGAATTTCTGAATTCCTTGATTAAACAAAGACAGTCCCATCCGCTGATCGGGATTGTAGCAGCACCTTCCTTTTTTATGATTAAGAATAGTGGTTATCTACGGATCTAATATTATAGTGCCCTGGGCTTACCAATCAGAAAACATCATTATGAGGCAGCTTGCTAAATTATACCATCTTGGATTTAACGACCCCTTTTCGGTGTTGCCATGAACCTAATGCCAATGTGCTTCATATGATCTCTTTATTTATTTACTAAATTTATATTTTGCCCTTTTGCCCAATCAGGGGCATTGAGGCAGTGAACCATTAAAAACAGAGCAGAGGTCCATCAGTGGCTATTAGCCACAAGGTATAGATAGAGGCTCTGGGGCAAGTGATGCTCTGTCTTCCTGGTGCTTGGGGGATGGCACCTTGGTATTTTTGGCCACTGTGTGACACAGAGTGTTGGACTGGATGGGCCTTTGGCCTGATCCAACATTGGCATCTCTTATGTTCTTATGAGCATAAGGAAAACAGATCAGCAAATCAATTGAAACCGAAAGTATAAACACATGTGTAAAAACACGAGAACAGTTTGGTGTAGAGCCAGTTTGGTGTAGTGGTTAAGTGTGTGGACTCTAATCTGGGAGAACCAGGTTTGATTCCCCACTCCTCCACTTGTACCTGGCTGGATGACCTTGGGCAAGCCATAGTTCTGACAAGAGCTGTCCTTGAAAGGGCAGTTCTTGAAAGAGCTCTTTCAGCCCCACCTACCTCACAGGGTGTCTGTCGTGGGGAAGGGGAAGGGGTTTGTAAGCCGCTCTGAGGCTCCTTGTGAAGGGTGGGATATAAATCCAGTCTCTTCTTCTTCTCTAAATACCTGGGCAGGAGGGAAGGGTCAATGAGGGAACACCAGATGGAAAAAAAAGTCTCCACCCACTGGTGAAAGACAGTAATACAAAGGGACAGATGAATATTCCTGGGGGAGGGAGTTCCATAATAATGCTGCCACAACTGAGAAGGCCTTCTCTTAGGTTGTCACTTTCTGAAGGTGAGACCACCCAAAGCAGGGCCTCAGAATATGACTATAGTGGTAGAGTACTTTCATATGGGAGTAGGTGGTCCTTAAAGTAGAAACTGTATATACCTCCCCTCCTTGCCCTGCTCTCTCCCCCCCATCCCATTTTCCTCACCCTTGCTCTGTTTCCACCCCTGCATAGGGATGGGCACCACAAAAATGTAATTCGTTTCAGTTTGTGGTACATAGCTGACCCACGAACCAATGTGAACTGGAAGGTTGGTTCACCAACCGAACTGGCTCATAGAGGTTCATGGCCTCTGCTTTCTGCTCCACACCACTTTTCTGCTCTTCATGAACCACCATGAATAGCCTTAACTTTCGTGGAAGTTCGTGGCAATTCTTCAGTTTCGTGAACTTTGGTTTATGAACTGCAAACCGCCCAAAATTCATGATGAATTTAGGTTCGTGAGCTGGTTCATTCCCATCCATACCCTTCTGCCTGCTTTGGCTCCTGCCCCTGATGTTGACTTCTAGCACAGGGATTTAGAGGTTTACTAGCTCTGGACATGGAGGTTTCTGTTCACCATGGCTAGTATTTATTTATTTATCAAATTTATACCCCGCCCTCCCTGCAGAGCAGGCTCAGGGCGGCTTCCATACAAACATAAATACAACTTAAAATCATACAATTATTTAAAAAAACAGATAAAACAGATACAAATACAAAGTGCTGGCGACAATTAAAGTTAACTTAGATGGCACATTTTCAAGATGGATTTCCGCTTCCCAGATGTTCTCAGATGTTCTTCTGCTCATAATTTCTTGTGGCATCAGCTCGATGTTAAAACCACAGGCCAGGGCTCTACTGATTCTCCTCTGTGAATCAGTCCAATCTGTCTGATGGCTCTAGATTTTCCTAATGATGTGATTGATATTCCTTGACTTGGCTGTCCTCTGGAATAAGGAAATGAGGAAATTACCTGGGCAGTTGACATGATCACTCCCAGGCATCCTCTCTCAGGTGTTAGAGTCCACGGAGCTCGTTGTTCTACTGAGGAACTATGGGTGATATAATGTCCCAGTCCACCCCCAGAGGCATACGCACACCCCAACTCACCCCAAGAGCGGCGGAAGAGCCAGGGAGGAATGACGACACAACCCCCACAGAGGATGCGGCATGGCGGGGCAACCCCTGAAAGCCCAGGAAAGACGTGCATCGCTGGCAGGGCGAGACCTGCCCAGCGAACCCCGTGGAGCCCCTCCCTTGAGAGATGTGAAGCAGGCCCCGTGGGGCGACGACAGAAGCTGGCCGTAGCACCCGGCGGTGCAGGTGGCGTGGCCCTGGGTCGAGAAGACTGCCGCCGACCCACTGCTGACCACACCCCAGACGCCCGTCCTGGCCTATAAATCAGGGCGGGGCCGGATGGGGGAGGAGGGAGACGGGGAAGATGGGCGACGCTGGCAGGGGAGTGTGGGAAATAAAAAGAGGGGCTCTTGGAGAGGGCCAGGGAGGAAGAATGTGAGAAGGAGACACTACACACGACGGCTAGAGAGAGAGAGCGAGGGGTGAGTGATCTCCAGCTTACGGGGCAGAGGAACCTGAGGGGTGCTGTTAACCCCGTTCCCTGCTGTTCTGAGGTCCTATTGTGGCTCCCTTTTGTGACTCCACCCTGGCTGCCAGCGCAACCCAGCTCGACGCCACAGCTACCAGTGGAAACCCCCCCACGGCACCCAGGAGAGGCTCATCACATATAAAAAGAAGGGGAAAGACTAGAGTGACAGTGGAGGAAGACTCAGGATGAATCTGACAAGATAAAGGCTAAAGCTACTAAGCTAGTTTTCAAGCCCACTTCATGGCAGTGATGGCAGTGAAGAAACAGTACTTTCCCACCACCATTACATCTCCATAGTGTAGGGCCAGTGGAGCTATTCCAGGTGGACAGAGGTCATTTGGGATCTGGCCTGCAGGACAAGGTGGACTGCTAGCTAACCCACTTTGATTGTTCAGCTCTACTCTTTGCAGATAAAATCTCTCGCATCCATACCAACGTGGACACTACATTAGCAGTGACAAGGTTAGATGGGGGCCTGGGTGGCCACTTCCCCAGTTGTTTGTCATTCTTTAAATGATAGAGAAGCTCTGATTAAAAAAAAGACCCATAGATTATTCCCCCCTGTGCTTTTATACAATAGAAAACTAAGAACAAGACTGCCCATGTTACTCAACATGGATATGCAACAATGAAAGAAGGTGTAAATATGAAGGACAATAAGCTGGAAAAAAAATGATGTGATGCAGGCTCCAAAGACCTCGCATCTCTACGCAGAAATTACCATGTATGTATTTGTGATGGCAAAGAGTGGTTGCAGAGAGCAGTGGTACCCTGGGAGGATGCAAATAAATAAATAAATGTAGATTTTTAAAATAATCCACATTGTAGGGAACACCTTTTGCTATTAGATATATGATACTATTGGTATGTTAAGTGCGATCCCATGCATGTTTACATGGAAGTAAGTCCCACTGGGAGCTGTGGTGGTAACCATAGAGTTTCAACCAAAATGCTAGAGTGTCACTTCTGAGTGATGCCATCACGTGGACCACATCGGCACAAGAAGGGGCTGTTCAGGGTGGGGCTTCCCTTACCGGCCAGCTGGCCAGTGGTGGATTGAAGCCCCAAAATTGGGGGAAAACCCACCTCAACTGGGGGTCTGACAACCCTAATCTTGCCAGCTGCACAGCAGTTCAGTTATGTGTTTTGTCTCCTGCCTCCCTCTTGGGAGTGGCCAGAGGTGTAAGCCCTTAAGCAAGCCCTTAAGCTCCTGACCCTTAGTTCTTAGCCTTTGGCTCCCAGCGCAGAGACCTTCAATAGCCAGCACAGTGAAATACAACCTGGCTGTACCTGTCCTGAGTGCATTGTTTGTTTGCTTTTGATTATTTGCTTTATACTGTTTGGCTTAGAAATGTCTGTAAGCCACTTTGTGTCTCACCAGAGAAAAGTGGCATAGAAATGCCACTTAAAATAAATGTTGCACTAGCCTTCCTGGGACTGCGAGAAGGTGGCATCTAAAAGTTTTAAATAAATGCACTGATGAAACTAAGGATATACGAGGAACATCAGAGGAGCTATTTTGCAGTCAGAATCCAGCCTGTTCTCCCACCCCCACAATATTGTTGACAATCTGATGCTTAAAATGCAAGACAGGACAACTTATTGGGTCGTTTTAATTAAAAGATGCCAGTCAAACCCTTCAGGTTTGCCAGGCAAGGAACAGATTTACTTCTTGCTTATATGTGCATGTTGGGATTTAAAGGTTTTGAGAGCAGCATTGGTAATTCCCTCCCCCACTCCCTCAGGAGATAAGGCAAAGGATTAAGTGAAGTAGTTTGGGGTTATAATTGTTCTGGTTTAGGCACCTAAAAATAACTTTCAGCTGAACAAGAGCAGAAAAGGAAGTTCTGAACCTTTGCTTGCTAGTTGTGTGGCTGTTTCTGCAGACTACCAGAGTTTCCAAAGGGACTTAGTATATAGTTTTATTTACTTCTCTGTATCTCTCTCTGTGCCTTGACTTCGACAGTTCAGGCTAGCCCAATCTCATCAGATCGCGGAAGCTAAGCAGAGTCAGCCTTGGTCAGAATGCGGATGGGAGACCACCAAAGAATACCGAGGGCGCTACACGGAATCAGGCAATGACAAACTACCTCTGAACATCTCTTGCCTTGAAAACCCTACGGGGTCACCATAAGTAAGATGTGATTTGATGGCAAAAAACAACAACACAAATCTCTGTCTAAATGTTGCTTTTCCACCAAAGGTCATCAAAGTGGCTTGTTCAAGTGATGGGAAAATTCACGGAGACTTTGATCAGTATGGGCTCAGTAATTAAGAGCAACGCCGGATCATTTGCAAGGAGGGAAAAAAATAATCCCTGGCTCTGAGCGTGTCCCAGCTCCTTCCTCGAGCCTCTCTGTGACCGATTTCACACAAGAGCTATGCCGAGGTCGCGCCTCCCTTTGCCCAGCTTCTATTGGTCAGTTTCCCACTCGAAGCCGCGCAGCCGCATTTTGACCCGCAGCTTCACCCGATTTTCCCCGGGGTTTCGTGATCCTCAAAAAACAGGTGAAGCCACGGGTCAAAATGCGGCTGTGCGGCTTCGAGTGGGAAATTGACCAATAGAAGCAGGGCAAAGGCGACCGCAGTGCAGCTCTTGTGTGAAATCGGTCTGTGAGTTCCTCTTATTGCCTCAGAGCACTGATAGGGAACTGAACCACCCCCAGTTCTTTAATTCTGTTTTTTCATGGGTGTTCAGGGCCACCATTTTCCTCATCTACTATTGCATTGGTGGCTATTTTTTCCCCTTGAAGTCATCCAAGCCAATCATCTATCATAGTTGTGGACACGATAACGTTACAACACTATGTAAACAACCAGATTTTTTAGATTAATTGATGTTACTAAAAGCAAATGCAGAAATCGGAGTGAGGGCACACTTTGGTACTGATCACGCAAGGGTTTGTAGACAATCAGAGCTCCTGTTAAAAATAAAGCAGTTTCAGAGATACCAACAAAGCGAGAATTTATAAATAAAGTTCTGGAGGCTGCGGAACTGGATAAATTGACTTTATTGATAAAAGGTGCAATGGAATCGACATTCCAGGATACTTGGATACGGTTTTATAACTGGTATGATAAGCAAATGTAGGCAAATCGTTAGGGACAGACTGTGGATCTATTAAATGTAGAATATTCACGTTTTATGAAGCTAGAGATAGAAGGTTACTTACACAGGACACAAGGAACAGATAGTAATGCAGATTAGGCACTATTATTGACACTTGTTAAAAAATGAGAAAAAACCCATGTATATGTATGTATGAGTTTGAGCACAATACATCCAATTGGAGTACCATGGTCTTAGGGTTGCCAGTCAGCACCTGGTGGGAAACTGGGGGGGGGGCAGGGACATGGAAAGCTCTGTCACATTGATAGCACGCAGGGGTCATTTCCTGCAGGAGCGCAAAGGAGCGGAGCTCTGGCAGTAAAGAGCCCAGGGGGCGGGCACATGCAACAAGCCCCGCCCCCTGCTCCCAGCAGCCCTCAGTCAGAGCAAGAAGCAGCCAGGTAAGCTGCAGAGCTTCCCCCGACCCCCGGTCCAAAACAGTCCAGTGGCACCTTTGAAACCAAGTTTTATTCAGGTACAAGCTCTCCGTGGCATATGCAAATAAGTCATGCTAATGAGTTATGCTAATGAGCTCCTGCACCTCTTTTTCTACGAAATGACCCCTGGATAGCCAGGATGATGTTTCGGGGGCACACCCAGAAGTGACGTCATGCCACTCTATTAAGCAGTGTGATGTCATTTCTGGATTCACCCTGGGAATGACATCATGCAGTGGATGTCATGGGTTTTATTCTTTTCCCCTCACCAGCCTGCCAACAAGTGGCAGGGATCAGGGGGTTTCTGGCATAAGGTTGTCCCACATAGCTGGAGACCTGGAAACCCTATGTGGTCTTTGGCTACTTCCATTGATTTAAGTGGATTCTGTGCAGAATTTCTTCATGGATTGTGCCCATAACACATTTGTATTCCACCCCCTCCTTCAAGGAGCTTAGGGCAGGGTCCACATGTTCCTGTTGATTAAGTGTTCTAAATGGGACCGAAAGCCTTCAGCCTGGGAGAACTATAGTTCTATTCAGTAAATTCTGAGCATGATTTGTGAGCCACCTTGAGCCAGAAGGAAAGGAGGGATATAAATGCACAGATAAGTATACAAACCAATTTGATAGCTGCCATTGACTGCGCAGTCACAACAGCAGCACGCACAAAATGAGGGAGATTTTAAACAATGGATGCCCTGGGCCACAAACTGCTTGGTGGAAAAATAAATCTGAATCCAAGAAAGTTGCCAGCAATGGGGATTTCCATGCTGGATGCCACAAACCGAGCAGTCGCAAAACACTTGGAATAATGCTTGCTTTGAATTTTGTGAATGAATCATCAATACCAGTATATGGGACACTAGATCTGAGGGCTAAGAGGCACCGAGAACATTCCATTCTCTGTGCCAAAATGGAATCATCACTCCAAATGAGTCCCGCTGATGTCATATCTGTTACTACTTCTTCTGCACCCGTAAGGTTTGTAACTCCAGCAGGACTTTAAAAAAAGAAAAGCTCAACGAGATAATTGGCCTGTGAAGTGATAACAGGAAAAACCCACAATTCAAAACATATTGGAAGCTAGCATGTTCGAAGGTGGTGAAAACTTCTGTGGGGAAAAGATGCCACATGTTGCTGCAGGCGATGAAACAGTTTCATATAAATTGCTGACATCACCACATAGAAACACAGACGCAGCTATCGCCCAACCGCAGCATCTGGTAATCAGAGGTACACTGCTTCTGACTGTGGAGGTTCCATTCTTAGCTGTCATGGTTAACAGCCTCTGCAAAAGCAAAACCATTTTGTTTCCGTTGTCCCAGGATATGATTAGCTCTTCCGTTGTGCCTCGTAAGTCGGTGAAGCATGGTGCCATTGGTAGGAATGATTTTGAAATTTTCACCCTCCGCTATTGTGTCCCCAAAATAACCTTTAAGCTTTGCCTATCCCTTGCATTAAACTAACCACGATTCTTCAGTTTTGTGACATATCTTTGCTCCCCATTCCAAATTTCCTCCATAAAATGTACTTTTTTCAATGTCATTTTTGCATCAATAACCATGGCTATTTTGGGGCAGGAACGCACAGGAACAAAGTTCCGGCTGGCTCCCATTTGGCCACACCCAGCAGGAACTCATTAACATAACAAGCCACACCCAACAGCAGAAACTCATTAGGATTGGCAACATTGGGGTGTCTGGCCTAACATGCAAAGGGTTCCTGCTACAAAAAAAGCCCTGCAAGGTAAACAAAATAAGAAGCAAAAGGTGGGTGTGGCTGGATGACCACACTTCTGGCAACATGGGGGTGTGGTCTAATATGTTGATGTGCTATCAGGGGTGTTGCCTAATATGCTAATGAGTTTCTGCTGTTGGGTGTGTCCTATTATGCTAATGAGTTCCTGCTGGGCTTTTTCTACAAAAAAAAGCCCTGTCAATAACTTTACATTATTCGTTACATGCATCAATTACATTTATTTTAGGGTTGCCAATTCTGAGCTAGGAAATTCCTGGCGATCTGGGGGTGGAGCCTGGGGTTTGAGAAAGGGAGAGACCTCCATGGGGTATAATTGCACAGAGTCCACCCACCAAAGCAGCCATTTCCTCCTGGGGAAGCAATCTTTGTAGCCTGGAGACCAGTTGTAATTCTAGGAGATGTTCGGGCCCTGCCTGGAGATTGGCAATCCTAATGATTTTTATTTTTAAGAAAAGTGATACGACGTCTGTTCAGAAATTGCACAAGATGGCTTAAAACACATGATGGTAAACAAACAAAACAAAAACAAAAAACAAGCAACTGAAGTATAATTATCTGAACCGGCAATAAAACTGTTCCGCAACAATAGAACATTTAAAGTATATCAGAAACCAGCATAAAATTGAGATCACAGGATCTGTAAATTATATTGAAATCACAAAATATTACAGCTGAGATCCCATGTTCATTCTGCTCATGGAAACTCTTTCGTAGGTAAAAGAAGCTTCCCCTTATGCAAGAGGGCCAGAAAGGGAGGCTCCTTCCAATGGAGTGAAGCACCTTCAGGAGCAGAACGGATCTATAGGATCCAACCCTTTTTGTCATATTATTCATATGAATACTGTATGCATCATGCATAAACTCTTTACAATGTGCACCACCAAGACAATAGAGCCAGTTTGGTGTAGTGGTTAAGTGCGCGGACTCTAATCTGGGAGAACCGGGTTTGATTCCCCACTCCTCCACTTGCACCTGGCTGGATGACCTTGGGCAAGCCGTAGTTCTGGCACAGCTGTTCTTGAAAAAAAAAGAGCAGTTTCTGTCAGAGCTCTCTCAGCCCCACCTACCTCACAAGGTGTCTGTTGTGGGGAGGGGAAGGGAAAGGAGTTTGTAAGCCGCTCTGAGACTCCTTTGGGTAGTGAAGGGCGGGTTATAAATCCAGTCTCCTCCTCCTCCTCCTTCTCTTCTTCTTCTATAAAACCAATTGCAAAAGGTGGAGCACGAAAAGAAATACATTAAGAAAAGAAGAAGAAAAATAACTCATCTCTATAATGTGGTCCACCTTGTATATCAGGTTAGGGGGTACCAAGAGATCTTTCCCCCCCCCTTTTAAAAATCTGCATCAACATTATTCACAACTGGAAGAATCCAGTCATAAAACTGACAAATCATCTCCTCCCTTGTAGCATGGGTTAATTTTGCATGGTGGAGGAGGGGAAAGGACTTGGGAAGGGAGATGACACGGTGTGGATCAGTTTGCTCCTGGAGCCTCCTGGCACCCCCAGTATGGTTCCAATTTTCCCTTTGAAATTTAGATCAAACATTTCTGTCAACATAGATTCACTTCTCCTGGTAGTTTCTTGTATTGGGGGATCTGTAGGCAGCTTGGGGTCCGTGTTACGAATTTTTTATATATAGCCATACCATCCTACTAAAATTCACCGTTTGAATTTAAGATCGAGGCTGAGATGACTTCCTTGGCACACTCAGAGCAGTGCTGATTCAAGCGCATGCGCACTGGTCCACAGACATTGGGAGCTCACAGCAAATGGGTGATGAAAGCTCCCTTGCATGCCTGTGCCATTCGCACAACCAAGTGGAACCCCGCCCCGGGAACGCAAATAAAGAGGAGGTTCCATTTATAAAGGTTTTTAAACCCCCTTTAGCGCTCCAGTGCTGTGCTTTCCCTGCAGCCACGGACACCTGCTTTTAATCTGCCTGCTCTTTCTGAGAACAGGGGCAAAACAGAAGGATGTTCCCTTTGGGCTCAAGCCATACTTTGTGCTGAATTCTGGCTGTCCTTTTTTTTTTTTTTAAGCCACAGCAAACTTTTGACTAAAAACGCTGACCCAGATTTAAATGAACAGAAGAAAGAACAAAAGAGAATTGGCTTCTCTTTACTTTCTTTGGGGGAGGCCAGACAAAAGGGGAAGGCAGTGCCGGATATTGTAACTCTGCATGCAAGAGGATCTGGGAGGGGAAGGGTTAAGGGAATTCTTTCTCTCACTGGGGTCCACTGGGCAGGTGGCCCCACCCTCTCCTTGGTTAGACGTTGAGCCTCTTTGACCATTGCTTGCCTTCTGTTTCATCTTATGTAGGACCTCTCGTCTTTGCTCTCTTACCTGGGCTTGGAGCTGTAGCGAGTTCACCTTTTTGAAGTTAATGTACCTACATGAATATGTCGTGTAAGATATGCTTCTATTTTTTTTTAAAGTAAAATTTCTTTCTTTTGTTACCATTGGAGTCAGATCATTTTTGCAATTTGTTTTCCCCTTAACTATGAAACATGGAGGCAACCCTTTCAACTTTTCTTTTCAGGTACAGAAGAAGATGGAGAAAAATAGTAGTAATTGAGGTAGAAATGAACTGTAGATTAAGAGTTGTATTAAGATTAACTATAAGATATGGGGAAGTTGGACGGGAATTATAAACGGGTAAGATAGGGGCATATGAAAAGAATCGGGATTTAATGAGAGTAAAAATTTTAGGTGGTTGGAATAGTAACCTCAGGTGAATTTCTCTTTATTTTGTTTGGTTATTATGATTGTTAAAAATGGAAAATGAGTATATCAATAAGATCGATAATGAATGTGTGTTCGTGGACTGATAGATATACTCAATAAAAAACTTAAATATGGAACTATGAAACATGGAGGAACATGGGTATTACGTAAAGCTTCTGTGTTTCCAAGGCAAATGGATTTTTAAAATTTAACCCAATAGGCAGAACCTGGAAGACTGTTGGCTCAAGATCAGAGCCAGATGCATTGTGGGTTGAGCTTAGCAAAATCTGGGGGACTGTGGGTTTTTCAGCCTCTACTAGTGGATGTAGCACTCCTAATACCTCAGACTAGCCCGATGTCACCAAAGCTTGGAAGATACGCAGGGCCTGTACTTGGAAACCACCAAGGAAAACTAAGGCTGCTATGCCGAGGAAGGCAATGGCAAACCACCTCTGCTCATTTCTTGCCTTGAAAAATCCACAAGGTGGAACTTCATGGAGTCACCACGAGTTGGTTATGACTCAACAGCAGGCTTTCCCTTAATCTTAGACTACCTGGTACTGGTGATACGGTTTCCTGAGCTGGTAAAAAAATTCTTTCTTTGGGCCAAAGAACCTTCAATATAACTATACTGTGTGGGTTATTTAAGGGAAAAGGCATACCACTGAATATGCAAAACAAACGCCTACCTTGTTGGCTGGGCCATGACCAGAATGGTCTTCAAAAGGGAAAAAGGCTGAAGATTCCTGCAGTTCTACCTGTATCTAATAACAGTAGGCAAAGGGACAGTGTAGTAGAGTGCTTAGAGTGTCAGGCTAGGTCTGGAGGATACCTGGATTTGTATCTCCACGCACCCATGATGCATGCTGGGTGACATTGGGCCAGTCCTCTCCCAACCATCTCTACCTAACCCACAACACAAGGTTATCGTGAGGTCGAAATGGAGAATTTTTTTTTAATCATCTTTATTAATTTTAAATTAATGTACAATACAGCGTAATACAGTGCACCCATCTACAAGAACATCATCTAAATGGAAAAAGTTGAAACCTACAAGGTTAATCACTTCAGATAAAGAGGGTTAGGGGGGAGTATCTAGAATCTGTGAGTAGGAGACTACAGGGAACCAAGTTGACACAAATGTGGTGTGGGGTATTTGATTGTGCACACCTGAGCGAATCAGCAATTTTTGCCATGACAAGGTGTTCCCATAGCTTGTCCTGCCAGTCTGTCACTGATGGTGCTGCTGGAGATTTCCAGTTTGCAGCAATGGCCAGGTGGGCTATTGCTAATAGAGTTGATGTGAGTTCTTTTTTATGATCTTGAATAGAATCATCCCCGTGGTTTAACAGAAAGGATTCAGGCAAGAGAGAGAGATTTTGAGTTGTGATATTCTCAATTTGATGTTTCACATCCATCCAAAACTGTTGGATCTTGGGGCAGGGCCACCAGCAATGCAGTTAAGTCCCTTCTTGTCCGCATCCCTTCCAGCACATAGGGCTGTTGAATCTGCTAAATTTGTGTGTTTGCTGTGGGGTTAGGTAGAGCTATTTGCTGGCGAACCCCAGATATTTTCCCAATGGAGAAACTTTGAGCCACATAGGCCACCCTGAGCTCCTTGGAGGAAAGATGGGATAAGAATTAGATAGATAGAAAGGGCTGAGAGGTGTGTGTGTTTGTGCCCCCAAGATATTGCCCCAAGATAGGTCAATGGGCTGAAAGAATAGCCCCAAGGGTCTCCCACGAAGGCACTTGCTCTCCTTGATGAATGCTAGCCACTCTTCAGAACAACAGTCGGTTGCTTGTGCTTGCCCGGTTTATTAATAGCACCTCATCAAAATTAGCAACACTTAGCTAAAAGTGACAAAAAGGTTTGTCAGCTCCGACGGCATGCTGAAGAAAACAGGCAGTTGATATTGTGACAGTTGTGTGAAAGGCTGCAATCAGTATCAATGTCAAAGGGATACAATGATGGTTCCCCAGTGTTGTAACATGTCTCGTAATCAGGCGGTTGGTGTGTCAGGTGTAACAACAGCAGACTCAGTGTGGTGGGGAGGGGGTGGGGTGAAAACTCAGGAGAAAAAGAAGAACGAAAGGCCACGTCAAGGCAGTTCTGTAAACATAATATTGTCTGACCTCTCTTATACCATAAAGAGCCACAATGTTCTCATAGAGGTCATCTTGGTTGTCCTCTTGTGTATCACAGGCAAAAGTCCCACACTGCATTAAGTCTTTGTTCTGAAGAGGACCTAATCCTGTCCAAGGTTTATTTATTTCCATAAAGATATTACCTTCTAGTGTAGGGATTCTCAACACCGGCCCCGGTCAGAGGTCATCTTGGTTGTCCTCTTGTGTATCACAGGCAAAAGTCCCACACTGCATTAAGTCTTTGTTCTGAAGAGGACCTAATCCTGTCCAAGGTTTATTTATTTCCATAAAGATATTACCTTCTAGTGTAGGGATTCTCAACACCGGCCCCGGTCACACGGGCCAGATATCGCGAGGGGGAGGCATGGCTGTTTGCCCCGGGGCAAAATAACGTGCGGTTGCACGATCAGACATCCGGTGGAGGTTCCGTGGAGGTTCCGTGGGTAGGGGGGAGGTGCCGAACACAGGACAATCCTGCGGCGTGGCAAAGAAGCTGTGCAGTGCGGCAAACGGGTTTGTTTTTTTTCTGTACACCAAAGTATGCGCATGCTCCGTTGGGTGCTTGTGCGTATCCATGGAGACTGGGGGGGGAACCTCTTTGCAAGGGGACGTGGGCGAGTGCCAGATGCCACCGGAAACGCGATCAGACGCCCGCCCTTGCCCCGCGGCTACCGGAAACTAGTACCTCAGAGGTACTAGTTTTTTACCCTGCATCTTCAGCGGGAAGCCTCGGGTGAGCCACAGGAGCTCTATGCTTCCCAGATGTGGTGGTGAGATCGCGCCCGGAAAATCCGCCTATCTTCCATCTCTCTAGCGTGGCTAATGTTCCGTGTGACCGCAGCCACAGTTGGCAACACAGGCAACAAGTTGGGGAAGGTAGTTTCAGTGGGTGATCCCATTGGTCTACAGTACAACAGCTAACTTTGAGTCCAGTAGCACCTGGATAGCCCCGTCTAGCCCAATCTCATCAGATCTCAGAAGCTCTGGAGGGTCAGCCCTGGTCAGTATTTGAAAGGGAGACCCCCAAGGAATACCAGAGTTATAATGTGGAGGCAGGCAACGGCAAACCACCACTGAATGTCTCTTGCCTTGAAAACCCCATGGGGTTGCCATAATTCAGCTGTGATTTGACAGCGGGGGGGGGAGCACCACCTTAGAGACAAAGACGATTTGTGGGGGCATGAGGTTTCGAGAGTCAACGCGTACCTCCTGAAATCTTGTTAGACTCTAAGATGCTACTGGATTGAAATCAAGTTGGGGAAGGTTGTACTTCAGTGGGAGAGCACATGCACGATCAGGGGCATAATGGGTTTTTTCCCCATAGATATTGAGGAATCTCTTGAAAAAGGAAATAAAATGAAAGGGAGAATCTACAGGTCAGTGGTAGTACATCTGCTTTGCATATGGAACAATTCAGGTTCAGTCCTTGACATGCCCACTAAAAAAGAGAATTTGTTCCAACTAGAATAGGTAATAGTGGACTGGATGGACCACCAGCTAGACTCTGTGTAAGGTAGCTTCAAATGTTTGGGATCCAGCAGCTTCCATATGAAGGGATGTGGCATTCAAATGGCTTCTTAATTAGATCTAAAACTGGATCTATAGTTGGAACTGCGTGCAATACAATGCTTCTTTTTATGGAGTTGTAAGGCTAGTAGGAAGCCAGAAGGCTACTTAGTTTAAACAGCACCACCATCACCATCGTAAGAAAAGGATGAAGACTTATCCACCACCACCACCCTATAGATCAATATAAGCAATCTACATATCTGCATCCCATTTGGACAAACACATGAAGCTGCCTTCTATTAAGACATTGATCTATGAAGATCAGTAATTGTCCTTTCGTTTTCTTTTTTTAAAATCATCTTTATTAATTTTAAATTAATGTACAATACAGCGTAATACAGTGCATCCATCTACAAGAATGCCATCTAAATGGTAAAAGTTGAAACCTACAAGGTTAACCACTTCAGATAAAGAGGGTTAGGGGGGATTTCTGATTGGCAGTGGCTGCCAATGAATTTGTTTAATCCCATTTTAACGACACCCAAACCCTGCACCACTCCAGACTGCAGGTATATTACTTTGGTTTTCAAAGCTACCATCTCTGCATTGCTCAGTAGAGCACATGAACACATAAGCCAAATCCCTGGTCTATCAAGGTCAGTTATCTTAATCCCATTTTAACGACGCCCAAACCCTGCACCACTCCAGACTGCAGGTATATTAATTTGGTTTTCAAAGCTACCATCTCTGCATTGCTCAGTAGAGCACATGAACACATAAGCCAAATCCCTGGTCTATCAAGGTCAGTTATCGTCTACTGTGACTTTCAGCAGTTCTCCAGGGTATTGAGAAGAAGTCTTTCACACCATCTTCTATCTGATTCTTCCAATTGGAGATGCTGAGGATTAAACCTGGGACCTTCTGCCTGCAAAGCAGATGCTCTACCACTGAGCCACAGCCCCTCTGCCACATGCTTTATGTACAGAAGGTCTGAGGTTCAATACTCAGCATGCCTGCTTACCAGCCTTTCAGGGAAGAGGATTGGAAAAGTCTTCTGTGGAGGCCATGGAATGTTGCCACCAGTCAAAATTGAT
This sequence comes from Gekko japonicus, assembly GCF_001447785.1. Taxonomy (NCBI): domain Eukaryota; kingdom Metazoa; phylum Chordata; class Lepidosauria; order Squamata; family Gekkonidae; genus Gekko; species Gekko japonicus. The sequence continues at coordinate 60,641 of NW_015173278.1, read as the reverse complement.
AATATTTGGCTAGATGGACCAATGGTCCAACCCAGCATATGGAAACTTTCCTCCTCCCAACAGGCCCAAATTGAGACTTTTGAACA
>NW_015173278.1:22505-59768 GCF_001447785.1 Gekko japonicus | reverse complement strand
AAGCATACAGTTCTCTCCTTCTCAGATTTTTATTCCAGCCTTCTTGGAAAAGAACAGAGTCACCTACCATTCATTTTGTTTAACACAGGAGATGTCCATGTTTTATTTCGACCACATTCCATTATGTTACGAGAAAGGAGATGAACAGAACCTGATTTATATACATTTTTTTCATTCCTTTAGCATTAATTCTTTAGGGAAATTGGAGGGTTTTTTGGGGGGAAATGGACTTCCAATGAGACAGTCAGTCTGGTTTCCCTGAACATTTCATGGAACTGGATGTTAGGGGAACCGTTAAAGTTTACGTCCTTGAAGATTCGATCTGAATATCTGCCTTCCAGTGTTGCTGCTGCCTTGGGAGAATTAAATGCTCCTCTCGTGTCACTTTATTATTATTATTTCAGCATTTATACCCCCATTTTCACTTCAATGGGGACCCAGTGTGGCTTACAACAATATGCTTGTCTCCTCCATTTTATCCTCATGGCAACCCTGTGAGGTAAGTTAGGCTGAGAGCGTGTGAGTGGCCCAAGGTCACCCAGTGAGCTTCCATGGCATGAGTAGGGATTCAAACCTGGGTCTTCCAGATCCTCATCTAGCACTGTAGCCACTAGTCCAAGCTGGCTCTCTTTGCTATCCCACACAATCCTGTAAAAAGTATGTTTTTAAAATGTTATTTGTTTTTGAATAAACCAGCAATATATTTTATTTACTTATTTATTTACTTGGTTTATACTTTGCCTTTCTCCACAGTGGGGACCAATGTTCCCTCTAAGCTGTGGAGTCTTGTGAGCAAACATTCTACTTTGTGTGCTACTGGCATTAAAGTTGTGAGTGAGTGATTTGGCTGCTGCATAAATTAGTTTGCTCTGGAGTCATTCTTCCTGAGCTAAGGCGAAAATGTGTGAGCCGGAGGCTAAAAAATGGTGAGCTAGCTCACACTAACTCAGCTTAGAGGGAACATTGGTGGGACCCAAAGAGGCTTATATTGTTCCTGTAATTATTCCAATTAAATGTTGAGTTTGACTGCAGTAATGCAAGGTGGATGATAGGGGGAGATGAGTGTGCTGTGATTGGTTGATGACTGAGTGTGGGAGGAGATGTTCCAAGAGGAATCTGTGTGTGTGTGTGTGTGTGTGTTCTATGACAGAGAGTTCTGTGTATGGGTCTTTGGAAAAGTGAAGTGTGGAAGAGCTATGAATAGGGTCTGGTTGACTCTAAACGTTTTGTGAGAGAGTCTATATGGCAAAGAAACAAGTAGTGTCTAAACTGTGTGGTTAGACAAATGTTTTAGCTTGTGTGCCTAAGACAAAGAGCGTAGCCAGTGTGGCTACATATATGACAGAGAGAAGCCTGTTGGCATGGAATTTTGGTGTCTGAGAGACTGTGTGTGACACCTTGCCAGTTATATTTACAAGTTCCTTTTTCTGGAAACAGTTAAAGATAACCAGAAACCTATTTTGTCCTTTATTCAATAAATCAATTTTTGTTTAAACATATCCCAGAAACCAGTACAGTCCTTCCTCAGGGTCACATAGTCCTCTGAAGTGCCCAGACCTTAGGTCATACTACCAGCAGAGAGAGAGATTTGGAATTTTTAAGTCCTGGTGGCAGGAGAAAACTACACAGAGGGTGGTTTAAAGGAAAAACAGTCTCCCCAAATAGCAATCTCGCCACAGTTCCCCTCTCCTTCATTTTACCCTCACAACAACCCTGTGAGGTAGTTTAGGTTGAGAGAGTGTGACTGGACCCAGGTCACCCATCAAATATTTTTGGCAGAATGGGGATTTAAAACCGGGTCTCCCTGAATCTAGTCCAACACTCTAAATACTATGTCATATTGGGTCTCGTATATCATACTTATGTATAAGCCATCATTAGGGATGGGCACAAACTACATTTTTGTGGTTCAGTTCATGGTTCGTGACTGAACCATGAACCGTTATGTTGGTTCATGAACCGAAATGGTTCATATTGGTTCATGACCCCTGCTTTCTGCTTGCCATTGCTTTTTGCAGGGAGCAGAAAGCAGGGGTTTAAATAGCTCTAACCATTTAAACCAAACAGCTGAGCAGTGGGGAGCAGAAACCCCTGCTTTCTGCTCTTCATGAACTGCCTCAAACTGCCTTAAAATTCATGGAAGTTTGTGGTGGCTCTTCAGTTCGTGAACATTGCTTCATGAACTATGAACTGTCCAAAAGTCATGATGAACTTTAGTTCATGAGCTGGTTCATGCCCATCCCTAGACATTATTATATGTATAATGAGCTCCAAACACTTACAAATGCCATATAAACTGCATATCAATTGCATCAAAATTATATTAAAATATGTGAAAGACACAAACAGGTTACCAACACTGGCAATGTTAATGGGTGGACCATAACTTTTCACAATGACAATGGGCCCGGTCACATGGCAAAGTTGCTGCGGGAGAGGCACAGATGGTGGGCGGATTATCCGGGCGCGATCACACCCCAACATCTGGGAAGTGGAGTGCACCCGTGGCTTACCGCCGACAATGTGCGTTAAAAAACTAGTACCTCCAAGGTAGTAGTAAACGTTTGCCTCCAGACGCCCGTGGTGTGATCGTGCCGGCTCATGGCATTCCCCTCCGGTCCCTTGTTTACCCGCTGGTGCCGAGGGAAGGACCTGTGGTGTGCCACCGGTGCGTCTGATCGCATAATCACGTATCAAACTGTGCCGGGGCAATTAGCCACACCTCCTCCCCACGATATCCAGTCCGTGTGACCGGGGCCAATGAAAGAAAGAGAGAGAGAGAGAAAACATATTCTTCCATCACTAAAAGGAGAAATGCACTCATCCCTAGCTGCAAAAGAGCACCACTGATTTCTTTGCTGGCCCAGCTCCACTGCCTTTGAAAGACGGCAATGGTAGAACTAAATGTCACATGCAAATAGAACTGAGGGAAATCCCGCTGGCTTGACTAGAGAAAAGCTAGAAGGAGGCAATGGGATGTTCAACTCTTACCCTGCCTGCTACTTTTCTATTGCGTCTCCTACTCCTAGGGTTTCCAACTTCCAGATAGTAGATGGAGATCTCCTGAGATTGCAACTGATCTCCAGGCAATAGAGATCAGTTAACCTGGAGAAACTGACCACTTTGGAAGGTGTGTTCTGTGGTATGATACTCTGAGCCCCCAATTGAAGTCCCACCCCTTCCCAAACCCCACCCTCCTCAGGCTCCACCCCAAAATCTCCAACCCAAAGCTGGCAATCTTACCCACTCCTCGGTTGGCATTTCCATTTTTGAAGGGCAAGCATGCGCCTGAAATCCCCGCAGTGGGAGGAGGGGATACTGGTGAGTAGAAAAGCAAGAGGCAGGGGAAGAGTTCAGCACTCCTGTCTGCTCCTTCTCTACTCCAAATCACCCCTCTCCCAATTACTTTCCTCTGACTAAAATGGCCGCCCAGATTTCATTACACTTACATTTAAAGGTACAGGTAAAGGTTCCCTTGCTTGAAAGCCAGTCGAGTCCGCCTCTAGGGTTGCGGTGCTCATCTCCGTTTCCAAGCCGAAGAGCCAGCGCTGTCCGAAGACGTTTCCGTAGTCATGTGACCGGCATGACTAAACACCGAGGCGCACAGAACGCTGTTACCTTCCCACCGAAGGGGTACCTATTTATCTACTTGCAATTTCTTGCTTTCGAATGGCTAGGTTGGCAGGAGCTGGAACTAGAGACGGGAGCTCAATCTGTCATGTGGCAGTCTCGGGTCTCGAACTGCTGACCTACCGACCTTCCACAGCCTGCAGTTCAGCGTCTTAACCACTTGAGCCACCGCAGCTCCACACTTACATTTACTTCTACCCTAAAAATGTAAGTGGTGAAGCTGTTTTCAGCATGAAGATAGATCCAGGCAGGTTCTTTTCGCTAAATCTTGCCCAGTTCTCCTCTTTACTACGGACCCCGTCTCATGTGGCTTTTCTCCGTGTAGATCCCATGATCACCAGGGTAGCCTTTGAACTGGGGACCCCCTCATTCATTCTTCATTGGGAAAAAAGCTGGTCGGATCCACGCACGCCCTTTTTTGCCATCGACTCACAACCAACTTGTTTATTGTATTTTATATTTATGTACTTCATTTATAACCTACCTTCCTCCCCTATAGGAACCCAAGGTGGTTTCCATAATTCTCCCATCCTCCATTTTCTCCTCACAATAACAACAATCCTGTGAGGTGGGCTAGGCTGAGAGTGTGTATCTGGCCCAAGGTTACCCAGTGAGCTTTCCATGGCATCAGTGGGGATTCAGACCTGGGTCTCCCAGAGAGGACAAAGGCGTTCCTGTGATTTCACAAACCCTCACTGGACTCATAAACTTACTTGAGAGATATTCTACAGAACATCAGAAATTATCTATAGATAAATACTGCTTTATAGTCCTCAGTTTTAAAAAACCAGAATAACAGATAAAGGCTTCAAGAAACACAAAAATTATTACCTAGGCTAAAGTTGTTGCCGGGGCACAAAATTCACTGACACCAAACGTAATTGGTCAGTATGGGAAAAAGAGGCAGGGGCCATCCGGCTAGCTCTCTCCACATGGAGACATTGGTTGGAGGGGGCGAGGGTGCCGTTTGAAGTGTGGACGGATCGCAAAAATGTTGAAGTGCTCCAGGCCCCCCGAAACCTAAACGCCAAACAGCTCCGGTGGGCTGATTTCTTCTCTAAGGTTCAATTCAGCTTACACCATTTCCCCAGCAAAACGAATTCTTTGGCGGATGCCTTGTCCCACCTCCCGCAGCACGAAAGCCGACGGAAGGAGGTCCTAGATTCAATGTTCACGCCTTCTCAATTGGGCGGAGTTGTGACAACACAAGGGCAAGAGAAACGCACCCTCCCTCTAACCCCCCCCCCTCCTGGGGGATGGGAAACTAAGTTTGCCACCGCCTTTTTGTAGTTTGACAGACAGGAGGTGGAGGTGGTGGGGGACTTGGTGCAAGGGAAGAACGGTTGCTGGTATAAAGATGAAAGGCTTTTCGTTCCGAGACTTTTGCGGGGGGAGGTAATGGGCCTAGTTCATGGAACTAAGCCCAAGGCCATCAACAGTGGTGCTTCATAGAAAATCCTCGCCTGGATTGACTCATAGTCTCAGCACCCAGACTATGGAACACCCTCCCCGTGGCACCTTATCTTTTCTTGTCAGTTTCAAGTTAAATCTATTTTCTTTATATGGGTTTTCGATGGGAAGGGGCTTTTGAATTGCCTTGCCAGCTATCTACACCTTCTGAGGCGGCCTTGTCCGCATTTTTGGAAGACTTTGCTTTCGATTTGCATTTTCGTTGTTGATTCATTGCACTTTTAAAAAATTCTGGTGTGAGATCAGAAGTGAGGGGGCAGTATTTAAAATGAATAAATAAATATTGGTGATCTTGAAGCTTGTGAGTTATGATGACAGGGCAGAAACACGTACAGAGAGGGGGGAGTAGTGGCTAGATTTGGGCTGCCATAGTGGGAGGCCTCCTGCCAGCAGCCTTGTGGCCCACCACCATACCAAACAGCAGTGGGAGATTTTTTAAAAAAATCAAATTGTGTGTACGATAGGATTGCCAGTCACCCAACAGGGGTGAGGGTTTGCCCTCTTTTGGGCCCCCCAATCTGCCGGTCCTGATCTGGCCAGTGGGGGCAACCACATCCCCAAAGTGCCCCATTTGCACCAATATGCCTGGCGCAATGACATCACCCAGAGATGACATCATCACACAGGGCACATTGCAGGGGGGATGCTCTATCATTAGTGAAAAAACTCTATGGTTACCAAAGAACTCCCAGAAGCAGAGAAGGACCCCTCTGCCAGCAACCAGGTAAGACCTGGCAACCCTAGGTGCTATCACTTTTAGCAGGAAACCAGAAGTGATGTCAAGTAGCTCTAGGAGTTGCTGGAAACTCTGTGGTTTTACCATAGAGTTTCTGGTTATTCCTTGAGCTACCAGACATCACTTCTGGATTTCCTCAGAAGTGATGTTATGGTGCACATTTCCCTGCCCCCAACACTCCTACCAGTAGTTAGGCATGGCCTGGGAACCCCAGACTGGATCAGCAGGTACAAAAATGCCTTTGGTAACATAGTGCAGTGTCTCCAGTGTAAGCTGAACCTAAAGGCCTCACTATGTATTACAAAGCCCCAGTGATTTTTGTCACTTTAGGCAAATGATTTTGACTTGTTTCCCCCACCCTCCGACACTATGGGAAAACAACCCCACTCAGGCTGTCCTTGCTGGGGACATGGAAGAACAAAACTCCCATTGCAGGCCTGGTACAAAGTCCCTGAGATGAGCATCAGGAAACACAATTATTGTGTAACATGTAGCGGAGACCATTTAAGACAGAGGCAAATAACTCTTCAGTTGTGCAAAAGGAAATGGAGATCCTGCCAAGAATCCCCCCTTATTTATTAAATTAAATTTTATTAGTTTTTTCAAAGTACATACATAACAGTAACTTCCACAATAAACAAGAATCAAACAAAAATAAATATAGTATCGATGAAACAGCTGAGACTGAACAAAAAATACAGTATATAGGCCTTGCTGAAAGGCTCCGAATATTTCACATATAATGAAGTACATGGCAATATTTACATGGAAGTGCTTGAGCCAATCGTGAAGCATCATTAATTCCAAGAACGGAAGCCATTTTGAATGGAAATCTTAGTCTTTGGTCAGATCATCCCAAGAGGATAGTTTACCTGAGAGTTTGTCCATGGCATAATATTCCCAGATTTTTGAATACCATTGGGTTAGTGCCAGTGGATTGGAATCCTTCCATCTGTTGGCAATGACTGATTTGTAAGGAATTCCCCCTTATGGACCACCCCTGCAAGCAGTCCAGATACCACTTGGGACAAACGTAAGGTTGCCATGTTCCCCCTGGCCACTGGCAGGGGATAAGGGGGGTTTACCAGATCCAGGTTAGGAAACTCATGGAGATCTGGGGGTGGAGACTGGGGAGGAAAGGGATCTCAGTGGGGTACAATGCCATAGAGCCCAGTAGTTTGGAGATGAGGAAAACCTTTATGGTTTCCCCTCCGACGATCGGGGCCACACCTTCAACGTGATCGACGTCGCGCGTCACTTCTGGTGACGTGCTGGTGGCGCGCATCGACGGATGACTTTCAGAGCCCGGCGAGGCTCCCCCGCCGGTTAGAAAAATTGACTTGGCAACCCTAAGCCCAGATACCACTTGGGACAAAAGTAAGGTTGCCATGTTCCCCCTGGCCACTGGCAGGGGATAAGGGGGGTTTACCAGATCCAGGTTAGGAAACTCATGGAGATCTGGGGGTGGAGACTGGGGAGGAAAGGGATCTCAGTGGGGTACAATGCCATAGAGCCCAGTAGTTTGGAGATGAGTTGTAATTCCAGGTGATCCCAAAGTCCCGCCTGGAGGCTGGCATCCCCTAGGGGGCTTATCCATGTAAATAAGCAAAATAAAGCCAAGCCACAGGAAACAGGTGGGAGAAGCTGAGGTGCATAAGGAAAGTGCTCTTAAGTTGTATCTGACTTATGGTGGCCCCATAGGGTTTTCCAGGCAAGAGATGTTCAGAAGTGGTTTGCCATTGCCTGCCTCTCTGTAACAACCCTGGGCTTCCGTGACCGTCTCCCTTCCAAATACTAACCATGGCCAACACAGCTTAGCTTCCAAAATCTGTCAAGATCAGGCTAGACTGGGCCAACCAGGTCAGGTCCACTGTTCGTATTAATGGTAAAACATTGTCCTGGAAATTCCGAATTTTCATCCCTGCCATCTCACCCTGTTTCAATTTCATTTCTCCCATGTGATCCTATGTTTCACCCCAAATTTCCCCCAGAAAATGAATGCCTTTTTCAACATCATTTGTGCCCTGATAAATCATGTGCATGTTGCATGTATTAATGACATGTATTGTACAGGTAAATACCACATCATCTGCATAGAAAGACTGCACCAAATGCATACCAATCAATTACTCTGGACCACCGAGACTGAAAAGGCAAGATCTGGAACTTCTGTCAAAAATATAAATGCATATGCAAAGACATTGCACAGGGAACATTCCCTCAACCTGAAAACAAACCTGCCAAGAAGGGAAGGCCAGGGGACAAACTCTAGCAGCCATGGTTCCCAGCGAGTCTAATTTGCTTCCATACAATTGGTAGAGTATGGGTGCTGTGAGGGAAACCTAGGGTGAATCTTCTCCTAGGTGCCTTTGGTGACCTTCAGCAACCGTCAGGAAAGTTGAATTCAGGGATGATGGAGGGTAGACCTCAGCCTCATTGGTGGAGGCTGAGGGAGGAACTCTTCAGCCGAGTTCTCACCTAGCACACTAGACAGGTGCCTACCCACTTATTCCCTTACTTAGTATCAGGAGCTGATTGGCCATTAAGGCCACTGGGAAATTTCCTGGTGGGCTGATGCCAACGGGGGCCACCCCAGCCCCAAGTGAGCGGTGACCCTGACCCTCTGTGAGAGTCATCGCTGTGGGTCCCAGATGGGGTTGGTGTGAGCAGCTGCCTCACAGGAGCCTGTTTTTCCTCATTTCCCCAACTCCACTGGGAGACAGGCCCCTCTTCCCAAGCCATTTTTGCCTCCTGGCCCACCCCTCCTCAGTGTAAGATCCTCATCCCTGAGAAAAGTTTACCATGCAAGTCAGACAGGCTGCAGAGGAACAGCACAATGTGCTGAAACAGAGCTTTAATCTTTGCAATACATCCCTAATTGTTTGAACAGGTTTTTTAATATAATTGAATTGGCACTTGCAATTGATTGGCTTGCAGACTGAGTCCTCAGTGTTGGTTTTCATTGACTGCTCTATGATTTCATTGTGTGATTTCATCTGTTCTGATCAACGGCATAACCTCCCTCGTTGGGGGGGAAACAAAGCCCATCCCAGTTATTCACAGGGTGAATTCAATCAACCCACGCTCTAGCTAACTGGTGGGAAGTTCAGGACAACCTTACAGGGTGAGCTTTCTTCAGAGGAGAGAGCACTGAAGCCTTACAGTGGCTCTGTAATCTGTTTCTTTCCAAGTGTACAGGGTAAGTTGGTACCAAGGGGAGTTGCAGAAACAAGAAACATTTTTTATTCTGGTTTTGTAATGTATCCAGTCTAGACAAGTCCAGACAAGTCCAGAGACAAACGTGGAGCTTCGCTTCAAGAGACAATGGACTATGCGGATCCTAGCCCGCTCCAATCAGGGGGCTAGGTTCCTGGCCAAGAGCCAATGGGACTCTCGGCCACTGTAAATTACCTATTGGGAAGTGGGGGTGTGTGTTTTGGGTGGCGGTTTCTCGGTGAATATAAGCCAGCCTGCGAGCCGGCCAAAGTCGTCTTCTTCCTGATCGAATAAGGTACGCTTTGCTGAAATCACTCTACGTCTGCGTACTTTTCACGTTTTATATCTTTTTATGTATTCTGCTTACTTGTAAGGTATAGCTTTCACACACTCACTAAATAACACACTTTCAATCCACTTTCAATGCATTTTGCAACTGGATTTTACTGTGACCGATTTCCCACAAGCGCTGCTCCACGCTTCCGCTTCCTTTTTGCTCCAATGGTACATGTCAATTTCACACAAGCTGCTGCATGGCTGCATTTTGCTCTGCAGCTTTGCACGATTTTCCCTGCGTCTACTCTATCCTGTTTTTTGAGAATTGAGTAGACGCAGGGAAAATCGTGCAAAACTGCGGGGCAAAATGCGGCCGCACAGCAGCTTGTATGAAATTGACACGTACCATCAGGGCAAAAGGGAAGAGTGAGCGCGGAGCAGCGCTTGTGGGAAATCGGCCTGTGTGAAATGGCAAAACTCAATTGCAGACAATCACTGAAGTGGAGTGAAACGGCATTATTTGGCATGTGTGAACAGCATCCTCATGATACCTCATTTTTTTCTGGAGAGCAATCCTAAGCAGATCTACTCATCATGATCCCTGAGCAGATCTACTCATGATCCAGAGAGCAATTCCTAAGCAGACCTACTCACGATCTTCCCCCCAGGAAAGCATCCATAGGGTCGCCTTGCTATACCACCACTTTGCAAGGAAGAATGCTTTTCTTAAACAATTATCTTTTTGGCCATTAGCAGACCAAACAAAATAGCCATGCATTTTCCTTCAGTGTTCTGCAGTCCGCAGAAATATGTTCCTTTTAAAATGTGTTAACAATGCGTAAACTCGATGAACGCAAGATGCAGCCCTTGCTGTGACTTAAAAGGAAGCAGTCTTGCACAGGGAAAATCCAATGTTGTTATGCACAAACCTCCTTCACCCCTGTAATGTCTCCAATTTCTTTTCCCGGTTCATTAGCCGAACAAAAACTCTTGTCACGTTCCCAGCGACAGCCCTCGTCCCCAATTAACGGAAATGGTTGTATTTGAAATGGTTCTGACCGGGTCAAATAGAAAGCAGCAGAGAGGAGCAGCCAATGTTTTGAGCAAGAAATGGCCGCGGCTGTTCCCATCAGCCCAAATGGCTGCCCCTCCGATTTACGACTGCTCCTTCTTCAACAGATGAAGGAGGTTAGCTTGCCGCTTCTTTAAACTTAAATCTTCGCAAGTGGCCAAGACGCATTTCTGAGGCAGCAAAGAACCACACGGATTTCTCTTTTCCTTCTGATTGCCAAATAGGGTTGCCAGCTCCGGGTTAGGAAATACCTGGGGATTTGGAGGGTGTGGCCTGGGGAAGGCGGGGTTTGGGGAGGGGAGGAAACTCAGTGGAGTAGAATGCCATAGAGCCCACCTTCCAAAGCAGCCATTTTCTCCAGGGAAACTGATCTCTGTTACCTGATGATCACTCGTAATCCCAGAAGGTCTCCAGCCACTCACTGGAGGCTGACCATCCGATTGCCAAACCAGGCCCGATCCTGAGATTTCTATGTATGATGCTCCCTGTTTACAGTCCACCTTTCTCACAAAGACTCAAGGTAGATTACACAGAGTAAATTGGTATTGTCAGGATCCACAGCAAAACAACGAAGTACATGCTTCCAGGAAGGTTTTACTTTTATTGAAAAGCCATAGATGCAGTAACATGAACACTGTTAGGAATGGCGGGTTACCTATGCGCATAATAGGATATAGGGCATTCGTATGCACACACACCCCCACGTAGTACCCAATTAGGTGGGTTCCCGCGCGCGGGCATTTGGCTGAGAACTAACGGCTGCAGAAGCAGGGTAGGTGAGACGCTTCCCACGAATTCTAGACACATCAACTCCTCCAGTGGCCTTGAGAGATATGCGTTACAGCGAAGAGGCAATTAAGTGCATGGGAAGGAATGCACAGCAATTAGAAACATACACCATACTCTTGGCAGCATAGCTGACAGGTATACTTGACAAAAATGGGACAGTCAATAACCAATGCATTAGGATTTTAGGAGTCTGGAACCACCAGAAAGAACTGGAGCATAGCATAAGCAAGGCTATTTTTGGGCAGGAACGCACAGGAACAGAGTTCCGGCTGGCTTCAGAGCTGGCTACGCCCACTACAGCCAAAACCTCTGCGTGTGCAGCTACAGAGGGAAGGCCTGGAGAGTGACCCCTCCGGTGACTCTGAGGCGGGTGGGCCGGGGGGGCTGGAAGGATCGGGGAGGCATTTAAATGCCACCCTGTGCCTTCCCTGGCCTGCCCAAGGGCGCCCAGGCAAGCCTAGGGAAGACATGGGGGTGTGGCCTAATATGCTAATAAGCTGCACCATCAGGGGTGGCCTAATATGCTAACGAGTTTCTGTTTTGGGGTGTGACCTATTATGCTAATGAGTTCCTGCTGGGTTTTTTCTACCAAAAAAGCCCTGAGCATGAGTATGAACATGACACATTAAACAGTACAGAAATTATTATATTAGGTTCCTACTTATGTTAAGCTAAACACAGCAGTATAGACCACAGTGCAGAAGTGGCCTAAGATTACTTTTTTGACAGGTTTCTGCCAAGGCACAAAGATATGACAATAATGTAGGGGAACCAGGAAGATGCAGACGAATGAAGTGGCAAACCGTCCATGCTTGGTGTGGTGTGCCCATTACCCAAAGAAAAGGGTGTTTGATGAAGAATTGCTAATGCATCAGTTCCACTTTGGAAATGAGGGCAAGTAATTCAGAACTCCAGACTCCAGGGAGAAATTTGGAGGGTTCCCTACTGTTTTTCATTTTAAAGAACAAACTTGAAGGACTGTTATGCATTATTTTTTTTAACAGTTCAGGCTTGGTGTTCGAAAGCAGTTTCAAGCATGATTTGAGTTGGTGGGAAGAGGCACTCTTTACTGCAGCAGCATCTCAGGCATTGGGAGGCTGTGCTTCGGCATTTCACTTCCCAGTGTGGAAGTGGCCTTAATGTGACCGCTGCATTTGAATCAAGAGTCTGTGCACATGGCATACTAGTTCATATTGGTCAAACAGTATATTAAAAAATCCTGACGCACTGTCCACACCATAACATCATATGGCTCTGTTTACAGTCTCTAAATCCACGTGAACCTGTGAATCCCAGGAAGAAACATGTGGATGAATTGCTAAAACTGTAGCAAACTCTGATGTTTATTTAATTAATTTTTTCTAAGAACGTAAGAAGAGCCTGCTGGATCAGACCAATAGTGCAATCTAGTTGTCAGGTCCTCAGCCAAATCACTCTCCACACACGCTTTTGGTAGTGTAATGCTTTATTGGAGATATGAGATGCTGTGGGTTCAAACTCTTTGTTAGGACTGGAGCCCAAAGATGGGAAAATACAACATATAGGTAAAACCCCAAAATTCCATCCACTCACTCATCATGTGTTTCTGTAGCAACTCAGGAAAGATATATGGTTGCTCTATCTAACCTACCCTGGCAAAGAAATCTCCAAGGACAGTCTCCTGAGAAAACTGTCTTGGGGCTTGCTTCAAGATATTACTAAGCAATACTCCCTAACACTCTAACAACAACAACACCCCTCCAGGAATGTCACCTGACAAGCGAGGGCAGAGGTACAGTGATAAGATGCAAGAAGGCAGAAAGCAAACACTAAACGATAATAAGGTTAACAGGAATACAGAAGGCCTATATATGTGCCAGAGCTTGACACTAGTCCAGCATCTTGTCTCACACAGTGGCCAACCAGTTCCTCTGGATGGCCCACACCAGGGCATACAGGCTGAGGCCTTCCCCTGATGTTGTCTCCTGGCTCTGGGATTCAGAGGTTTAGTTTTAGTGCCTCTGAATATGGAGGTTCCCCTCAGTCACCATGGCTAGTAGCTGTTGATATCCTCCACGAATCTATCTAATCGCCCTATAAAGCTGTTCATTCCTGTGGCCATCAGTGCCTCCTCTGGCAGCGAATTCCACATTTTAATCACTCTCTGTGTAAAGTAGTATTTCCTTTTGTCCATCCTGAACCTACTGCCCACCAGCTTTATTGGATGTCCTCAAATTCTAGTATTTTGGGAGATGGAGAAAATTTTCTTTTTGTCAACTCTCTCCACCCCATGCGTAATTTTATAAACCTCTATTTTTTTTGCAACTTGCTAAAAAACTTGAATGGATAAAATTTTGAAAGGGGTGTGTGTGTGTACACTGATGTGTCAAGAAGCTCTCCATGCTCCAAGGCTGCATCATTCAGAGCACCCACCTCCCTCTCCCCTGTGAGGCCCATTCTGCATCTAGCATTTGCTCCGTTGTTTTATCAAACCCACACTACAGGAACAGAAAAAGATGGGCCTCAGAACCACATTCAAATACCCCAGGTTAATGCCGTACCGACTGCAGAGTCACCCCTGAATGGCCATAAAATGGCCATCAATCTATGCAGACAGCCACCATAAAACCAGAGATCAAACGAAGTGAAAGCAGCGGCATGCAGTCTAGACGCTGCTATAAAATGCAACAATCCATCAAAGCGTGAGTGGCATGCAATGTAGATGGGGATTTCTGTTCCAGTGTGGGTTTGGTAAGACAGCGGAGCAAATGCTAGATGCAGATTCGGCCTTACTTCGATTGATTGTCGGAGTCTATGGCAGTGTCCAGACTGCATGCCACTTTCACTTCATTTGATCTCTTGGTTTTATGGTACCTGTCTGCATAGATTTATGGCCATTTTATGGCCACTCAGGGGTGACTCTGCAGTCAGTATGGTGTTGGCCCGGAGTATTTGAATGTGGTTCTGAGGCCCATCTTTTTCTGTTCCAGTAGTGTGGGTTTGATAAAACAACTGAGCGAATGCTAGATGCAGAATGGGCCTCACAGGGGAGAGGGAGGTGGGTGCTCTGAATGATGCAGCCTTGGAGCATGGAGAACTTCTTGACACATCAGTGTACACACACCCCCTTCAAGATTTTATCCATTCAAGTTTTTTAAAGGTAAAGGTTCCCTTGCTCGAAAGCCAGTCGAATCCGACTCTAGGGTTGCGGTGCTCATCTCCGTTTCCAAGCCGAAGAGCCAGCACTGTCCGAAGACGTTTCCGTGGTCATGTGGCCGGCATGACTAAACACCCAGGCGCACGGAACGCTGTTACCTTCCCACCGAAGTGGTACCTATTTATCTACTTGCAATTTCTTGCTTTCGAACTGCTAGGTTGGCAGGAGCTGGAACTAGAGATGGGAGCTCACTCCATCATGCGGCACCCGGGTCTCGAACTGCTGAACTACTGACCTTCCACAGCCTGCAGTTCAGCGTCTTAACCACTTGAGCCACTGCAGCTTTTTTAGCAAGTTTTTTAGCAAGTTGCAAAAAAGGCAGAGAAACCTAATATTGGCAAGCAGAACAGCCTGCTAAGTTTAAATAGCTTGTGGGGATTCATTTCTTTTTGGTCCTGATCCAACACCTGAGGTTGCCGATAAGAAGACAGACAAGGCCCATAATTAAGGGGTATTACTCTCTGACCCCATTAATCATTTCGTGGTACATGTTTTTCAAAATAAAACAAGCAGAGAAGCCACATGCTACTTAAAAAAAACACGTTCATTTTAAACATTATTTTGAAGTCTAGGTAAAGGTTCCCTTGCTTGAAAGCCAGTCGAGTCCGACTCTAGGGTTCCGGTGCTCATCTCCGTTTCAAAGCCGAAGAGCCAGTGCTGTCCGAAGACGCCTCCGTGGTCATGTGGCCGGCATGACTAAACACCAAGGCGCATGGAACACTGTTACCCAAGTGGTACCTATTTATCTACTTGCAATTTCTTGCTTTCGAACTGCTAGGTTGGCAGGAGCTGGAACTAGAGACGGGAGCTCACTCCGTCATGCGGCACACTCGGGTCTCAAACTTCTGAACTACCGACCTTCCACAGCCTGCAGTTCAGCGTCTTAACCGCTTGAGCCACCACAGCTCCGTTTTGAAGTCTATTCACCTGCTTATATCCATTAACCAGAAGGATCGGAAGGGTATCTGAAGGAGAAGTTTCTTGAGGCCGCTATGTACATATTCTCATATCTGGAACATGGTTCGTCTCTCACGGACATAATGCCCTGACAAAGTATGGTTGCCAGCCTTCAGACGGTGGCTGGAGATCTCCTGGGATTACAACTGATCTTCTGGTGAGAGAGATCTGCTCACCTGGAGAAAAAGGCCTCCTAGGAAGGTGGACTCTATGGCATTGTACCCCATTGACGACCCTCCCCGCCCCAAACTCCACCCTCCTCAGACTCAAACCCCCCGAATCTCCAGGTATTCCCCAGCCCGGCACTGACAACCCTATGACAGAGAGAGCCTGCTTTGGGGGACGCCTTTAGAGACATGTTAAGGTCTTTGTTTGTTGACGAAGCTCATGAGGTGATTATGGCTCAAGTCACCATGTCCCAGGGTCACTCTTAGTTGGCACAGAGTTGTCCTTCTTTAAAATGTTTCATACCAACTCTCCCAAGCTCCAAGAGGTTGACAAAGTCCAAACACAGAACAATGACTGAGAGAGCCAATATGGTGCTGTGGTTAGAGAGTGGGACTACCATTTGGGGTTTGAAACCCCAGTCTGCCACAGAAGAATACTGGGTGACCTTGGGCCAGTCACACTCTCTCAGCCTAACCTACCTGACAGTAGGCTTGCCAGCTCCAGGTTTGGAAACACCTGGAGATTTGGGAGGGGTGGAGCCAAGGGTCTGGGGAGGGGAGGGACCTCAGCGGGGTATAATGCAGAGAGTCCACCTTCCAAAGCAGTAGGGTTGCCAGGTCCCCTTGCCATCGTGGGCGGGAGGATTTGGGGAAGGGTGCTCTGAGGTGGGTGGGATGTCATCAGGTGACGTCCCAATGCAATGACATCACCCAGAACCGGAAGTTATGTCATCACATTGGCGACGTTGCACGCAACGCTCTGGTTTGGGGGCAAAAACTCTATGGCTTTTTAGCTTCAAAACCATAGAGTTTGCCTCAAAACCAGAGTGTCACATGCATTGCTGCCAATGCAATGATGTCACTTATTTGCTATGCTGACCTAGGAATCTGTACTTTCCTGGCATAATTGACAGTGTTGTGTAGTGGTCAGAGTGTCAGATCAGAATTTGGAGACCTGGCAGGAAACTCCCTCTCTGCCCCAAAGCTCATCTTTATTATTATTATTATTATTATTATTTATTATATTTATACCCCACCCAACCCGCAAGCAGGCTCAGGGCGGCTAACAAAACGGTACAATGTACCTGGTTTAGGCCTAGCGATACGTCAGGACCATGTCTAAGATCCGAGCAATTGCTAGGATCGTTGGTGGTAACAGTAGTGGCGGCTCCTATTGAAAGGCCTGGTGGAAGAGCTCCGTCTTGCAGGCCCTGCGGAACTGTAAAAGGTCCCGCAGGGCCCTGATCTCCTCCGGGAGCTCGTTCCACCAGTAAGGAGCCGCCACAGAAAAGGCTCTGGTCCTGGTACTGGTGAGCCTTGCCTCCTTGGGGCCTGGAATAGTCAGCCGGTGCTGGGCCCCAGACCGTAGTGCTCTCTGGGGTATATATGGGAGAAGGCGGTCCCTCAGGTAGGTCGGTCCCTGGCCATGTAGTGACTGACAAAGACTCTCTCTTACCCTAACCTACCTTACGGAGCTGTAGTGAGGATAAAACTGGGGAGGAAGAGCTATGCATGCCATCCTGAGTACCTTGAAGGAATGCTGGGATTAAAATGTGCTAGATTACTGCAATAAGATTTATATGGGGTTGCCTTTGGAGATGAGTCAAATTCTCTAACTGCTACAATCTCATCTGATCTCAGAAGCTAAGCAGGGTCGGCTCTGGTTAGTGTGTAGATGGGAGACCGCCAACAAAGACAAGGGTTGCCCCGTAAATCACCTCTGTTTGGCTCTTGCCTTCAAAACCCTATTTGCCCAGAAAGAAAAGGGAGAAATCCGCTGATTTGGGCTCAATATGATATTAGTGATTTCAACCATGCAAAAACGAAGGGCATGTTAACTTGTCTAACTTGTATGTGTAAACCTGAATGTGTTAACACATGACTCTTGTAGTAAGCTGCAGACTGGTATTTCAGGGGGGGGAAAGAAGATGTGATTAATGTTGTGTACGGGTGAATAATTTATGCCCACAGAGTTTATTTTTATGTTTTGCTCTTTCAGGAGATTGGGGGGGGGGGAATCATTCGGATTGCTTCGTGCACAGATATGATTTTTTTTACAAGGGTTTTCTCAAGACAGAGGGTGAAAATGGGGGAAGCGTGCTGTGTGGAAGATCGGACTGGAAATCCATATCTATTTAAAATACACACCCCAATACAGGAACATTTTGCATTGATTTCCGCCATCATTTAATTTTTTTTAAGCATATATAAAATAGCATTAAAAGATAATACAACTAATGCAACGGCTAATAATGCTTGCAACGCCGATCCTGATTCTTTCGGATATGGTAGGCCCTCTATGGAATAAATAATAAGAAATACAGTTAGGCTTCCTAGACAGCACTGGCATTGTTTGGCTGTTGTGTTTAGAAATGTACTTCCGAGTTTGGCTTGAAAACCCAGGCCGTTGTTCATTCTGTAATCGTCATTAAAATCAATGAGACTTAACGGTGTGCTTAAATTGTATTGATTCCCCCCCCCCTTCCAGCGGGATTTCAGTGTGCTTTAAGTCCTCAGGATTTGCTTCCTTGGAGCGTCGTATCAAAGAGCAGGCTACAAAGGAGCCAGTACTGTGCAGTGTTTTAGAGAGATTGGGACCAAGAAGATCCAGGTTCGAATCCCTACTTCAAGAGTAACTACACGATACACAGTTAGAGTCCAGTGGCACCTTCTAAGACCAACAAAGTTTTATTCAAGGTGTGAGCTTTTGTGTGCATGCACACTTCATCAGACAATGTGTGCGTGCACACAAAAGCTCACACCTTGAATATAACTTTGCTGGTCTTAAAGGTGCCGCTGGACTCTAACTTTCTTCTGTTGCTTCAGATCAACATGGCTGCCCACCTTAACACACGATACACAGTCATGTATAAGTTGGGTCTGTGTCTGCCATGATGACTGTCAGTCAGCCATGTGCTTGTAACTCCCCCAATGAGAACTCAGCTTCTCAGGTGTAGGGGGACCGATTCAGATCAGGACTGCAGTGCGCAGGGAAAGGGTGCTTGTACTCTCCTGCCCCCATGCTGTCTCCTGACATAAAACAGCCCCGAGGGAGCACTCTTTACCCTCTTGGGGAAAACTTGGTGTACCCCATCAGTACATGTGGACACCCCAGTGAGGCAAATGGAAACTTCTGGAGCCATTTCCAGTGGCCGAGAGTTCCATAGGCTCTCGGCCGGGAACCTAGCCCTCGGATAGGTGCTAACTAGGATCCGCTTAGTCCATTGTTTCCTGGAGCGAAGCTCGAAGGTTTCTCTTGACCGCGTGGAGCCCCAGTCGGCCACACGGTCAGAACTGGATACATTACACACCGTCACGGGGTAGCTGTGAGGATAAAATGAGGAGGAGGATCACGTACGCTACTGTGATCTCCTCGAAGGAAGATGAATATTATTAGTAATAATTAAGCACCTAGCGCTTTTCTTTTCATTATCTTCCACCCTTAATTGAGGCCCAGTTCTACGAATCTTATGAACCCGCGCCTGTGTGTCTGTTTTGTCAAATGAGGGATGAGCACCAAGACAAGAGTGAATAGCTCACAATTACATGTGATTCCTTGGAGGAGACTCCTGAGAAGGTAATTGAGACTGAGCAGCTCATTTCAAGTTGATGGATTTCATGAACTGTCATCAATCTGAAAGGCATTCCAAGGTTCCCCCCCCCCCATATTCCTGAATCCCACCCCCATTCAGACGTTTCAGAAGCGGCAGCAAATTACTGTCTCGGTGGAAGGGCTGAAATAAGCTTGGCTCTGAATAAGAGCTTCACAAATTGACTATAACCTGGAGTGAATTTCTGTTCTCTGCAACTGGGGTTTGTACCTCATCCGTTCTCCAAGGATCTCCGGGTGGCCTGTGTGGCACCGAGCATAAATCCATCGTATTCCCATAAAATATGTTAGGCAGAGTGAGTACGACTCAATCCAGAAGTCACACCAAGGTTAAGGAAGGGCTGGTGTCTACTTTGATTCGCAGACAATCTGCTGGCAAGCCAGAAGCCATGATTTGAAATTTTAATATATTTATCTTGTACAGGTCTAGACCATCACCAAAGGCAGTTCACAAGTTAGAACTCAATTTCGTTGCAAAAATCAATATAAAGTTAATGCAAAACAGGGTTCCAAACTGTGCTTTGTGCTAACTAGGGTTGGGTGTGAGGTCTGGATTGATAATGCATGGTTACTTCCTTTTGTCTTCCTATTCATTCGACCCAGTTGTCTCGAATAGCTGCAGAGGGTTTATGTTTAAGCAACTAATGGAGAACAACCGACAAAATGGGATCCTCAACAAAATATGATAGGGTTTATGCAGTCGCTTTAGAACATTTCTGTATTTCTACAATGGCAGCCAAAAATCTAGTGACCCTGTACATGACCCATCCATTTACATTGCTCAGTAGCCTAGATGTCTCAGCAGCTGGAGAAACAGAGTCCTTGCTAAGGAGGGGGGGAACCAGCTCCTGTCTGAGTTTTAAAAATTCAGGGCAGCTTAAAAGTACTTGGTCAAAAGACTGAATGCAATGAAGGTCACAATCGCATGTTCTCTCTGAATACAGGATGCCAGCGTATCTACCTGTCAAGACTGCAGATGGTAGAGTGTTAAGATGCACCAACATAAAGACGCGTCTAGGATCTGTTAGATCACAAAAGTATATTGGGATGCTAACTTAACCCATGGATACGGGTCAGGGCTTTTTTTTTGTAGAAAAAGGCCAGCATGAACTCATTAGCATAATAGGCCACACCCAACAGCAGAAACTCATTAGCATATTAGGCCACACCCCTGACAGCACACCTCATTAGCATATTAGGCCACACCCCCATGTTACCAGAAGTGTGCTCATTCTGCCACACCCACCTTTTGCTTCTTATTCTGTTTACCTTGTTTGTTATCAAAACCCAGGGCTTTTTTGTAGCAGGAACTCCTTTGCATGTTAGGCCACACACCCCTAATGTAGCCAATCCTAATGAATTTCTGCTGTTGGGTGTGGCCTATTATGCTAATGAGTTCCTGCTGGGCGTAGCCAACTTGGAAGCCAGCCAGAACTCCGTTCCTGTGCGTTCCTGCCCCAAAATAGCCCTGGTTACGGTCATCATTCTGCCTGCAGAGAGTTATAGGAACGGTCAGGGAAAGTTCATGAATTAGCCGTTTTGATCACGGCTTTACAATGTGCTCAAGACGTTTATCAGTTAGATTGTGAATGGAACAAGTCATTACGAATCATGTGGTGGTTTTTTATACCTGTTATACAGTAAGAATATTTTTTTTAATCATAATTTTTTTTGCAAAGCTTCACTTCTTTTCGACAAGTTTGCTTGATAATGGATTGATTGGAAAAGGCGCTCATCGGTCAGCTGTGGAGCTGCATGCCTTCAGACAGTGTTCGGCGGCCGGGTTGGCCTATCGGTGAATTCGCATGAGCTTTTGAAACCAAGAGGAAGAAAGACCAGGCAAGCATATTTATACGAGGGTTTTCCTGTGATGCCCAACTGGAAGGGCAACTCATAGTTCAGGTTCCAAACTTTGAGTCATGCCAGCCACGGTTTGGAGCTTCAGATCCGAGTGAGAATTTAAGGTTTCTTGATTTCAGCCCTACATTCTATGTAATACGTCCTATAGGGCTCTCTTGTCAACAGTGTTTGGACAATCTGGTTTCCACAAATAGTCACTTTGAAATTATTGATGAAGGCAAGCCTAGATTTCTCATGCAAGCTGATGGGGCAGAAGTGGTAGAAATAACAGCATCATCTCAGAGGGCATTTAAAAAAATTAATTAGACCTTTAGAGAATCAATTAGGATCACATTTTAAAATTGCTTCCCTTGTTTGCAAGCACCTCGAAAACAGAAAACGAGCACAACAAGCAACAGTGGATAGAACCATAGATAGGGGCTCTGGGGCAAGTGATGCTCTGTCTTCTTGGTGCTTGGGGGGGTCAACAGTGGAAGGGCTTCTAATGTCCTAGCCCCACTGGTGGACCTCCTGATGGCACTGGTATTTCTGGCCACTGTGTGACACAGACTGTTGGACGGGATGGGCCTTTGGCCTGATCCAACATTGGCGTCTCTTATGTTCTTATGTTAACCCTTTCCTTCTGAAGTGCTAGCCGTCCATTTACACATTTTCAACTGTCCCGGTATCGGCCGGGACAGATCCACTGGCCTCCCGGGGGCGGCGGGAGAGAAGCTCCGTCCTGCCCAACTACCCGGTTCCCCCCGTACCTGTTTGATAGAAGACGGCCTTTCCCCACGACAAGCATGGCCTCCCGCCGCCACCGGCGGCAGGGGGGCAGCGAAGGAAGCGACGGCGACGGCCGCAGCCGGGGAGGGGGAGCGACGGCCGCCCAAGGAAGACGCCGTTGGGAGACGCAATGCAGGGAACACCCTCCCGAGCGGCCGCCCAGGAGAGACCGGGCGCGCAAGAGCCCAGCCCCGCACACCGCAGGTGGCTCGAAGGAACGCCAACGAGACCCACGCCGCCCTACAATCCTCTGAGCAGCCGGGGGAGGGCGGGGCACAGCAGGGCGCGGTGGCGTCTCTGCCTTTATGCAGGGGCGGGGCCCCGGTGCTGGGGGTATCGGCTGGAGGGAATAAAAACGCACACGGAGCGATCTGATGAGGAGGCACTGGGCTGGCTTAAAGCCTGGCAGTACTGGTGAGCGAGAGAGAAGCCGGCTGGATAAGTCAGACTCAGGCAGACCAAAGAGGGTGACGTAAACCCCCTGATAGGTCTGTGTCTGAGGTGAGCTCTGACTGGTGCGGACATTCCCTCCAGAGTGAAGCCAGCAGCCCCAGCCCCTACGCAAGACTCTCATAGACGCGAGCACTTCGGGAGGCGGCACGGCTACAGGTGGCAACCCCGGGCAGGAGCTTGGAGAGCGCCACATCAACATATAATTGTCTTCTCCATTTTGTCCTGAGAACAGGCTAGGCTTAGAGTTAGTGACTGACCCAAAGTCACCCAAGTGTGCTTTGCAGCCAAAGGAGAATTTCAACCCTGGGCTCCCCCAGTCCTAGTCTCAAATTTAGACCGCTCCACCATACATCTCTATACATTGCAGAATCCATGTTAAGTCGGTTACTTAACAAAGAGTCAGAGAGTGATTTCAGCAAAAGATTGGCTTTATTCAGCAACTCGTAACTCAACTCCAAACAGATCAACATGAATAGCCAGAACAGCTTTAGCACTGATGCTGTTCTGCTTTTAAACTCTCCCGGCTAATGTAGCCACGCCCTACTATACAAATATCAACCTATGAGGTTGCAGGGATAAGGTCCAATCACCATAGTTCCCGCTCTTGGAACTGGCTGTTGGTGATCGGTCAGTTCTTCCTGGGCTACCAATTACAAGTGAGGGATTAGAATCCTAGCCCAGGATGAAAGCTTCACATGGTGTTTCAATGACAGAGTTCACATACATACTTTGGTCAGATTGAATACACCACAATCCACTCCTGACTTTCTGGTCAAAGTAATTCCAGCATCCCTCTGCTCAGCTAATCCACCTACCCATATGGGGACTCATAAGGTTGCCAATGTACAAGTGGCACCTGGAGATCTCCTGCTATTACAATTGATCTCCAGACGGCCAAGATCAGTGCCCTTGGAGAAAATGGATCCTTTGGAGAGTGGGCTCTACGGCATTATCCTCTGCTGAGGCCCCTCCCCTCCCCAAACTCTGCCTTCCCCAGGCTCCACCCCCCACCCCCAATCTCCAGGTATTTCCCAACCCAGAGCTGGCAACCCTAGTCACTCAGCTCACCCTTCTGATCTATGCCAATAAAGGTTTTGAACTGACTCAGCTCATCCAATGCAAATGTTCTGTTTTCTTGATTTTTTAAAATCCTCATTGCAAAGCATGCATAAATGGCTAGGATCTGCTTTCTCATGTTCTTTGTATTTGTGGTGATTCACTGTTGCAGTCCAGATTTTTCTGCTTTTTACTCCCAGTCAGCACAGAGTCAGCCCTGGATGCGTATGTAATTCACTGCCGTGAATGTAGTGATGGGGGAACAGACAAATTTGGTCCTCACTCCTATAATGTTTAATAGACTACTGTGAACCAGTGTGGTGCGTGAGAGTGAGGGTGGTTTCCCACAAGCGCTGCTCCGCGCTCACTCTTCTCCTTGGCCCGATGGCACATGTCAATTTCACACAAGCTGCTGCGCGGCCGCA
This sequence comes from Gekko japonicus, assembly GCF_001447785.1. NCBI lineage: Eukaryota > Metazoa > Chordata > Lepidosauria > Squamata > Gekkonidae > Gekko > Gekko japonicus. The sequence continues at coordinate 36,087 of NW_015173278.1, read as the reverse complement.
TTTTGCCCCGCAGCTTCGTGCGATTTTCCCTGCGTCTAGTCAGTCCTGTTTATTGAGGATTGAGTAGACACGGGGAAAATCGCACAAAGCTGCGGTGCAAAATGCGGCCGCGCAGCAGCTTGTGTGAAATTGACATGTACCATCGGGGCAAAAGGGAGGCGTGAGCGTGGAGCAGGGCTTGTGGGAAATCACCCTGAGTGTAGTGTAGAAGGTAGAATGTCAAGTATGGATTTAGCAGACCCAGAGTTGAATCCCCACTCCACCACAGGACCTCACAGCCACTCTTTCTCAGCCTCACTTACCTCACAGGGGCAGGAGAGAAATGTTGTAAGCCACGTTGGGTTTCCATGGAAGCAAAGAGCATGATGCCTGATAGCAAGAGAGCTCCAGTTTAAAGTCTTGTTTCTGATCCAAGAGCTTCCCTGTTTGAAGTTTTGGTTCCTACTGTAAGCTGAAGGATGTTCCCTCTCAGCCCCACCCCACATCTGTGTTTGGTATCCCATAATACTAGAACCCAGGGTCATCCACTGAAGCTGAATGGTGAGAGATTCAGGACAGAAACAAGGAAGTACTTCTTCACGGCATGTAGTTAAATTGTGGAACTCACTTCCACCGGATGTGGCGATGGCGACCAATTTGGAAGGCTTTAAAAGGGAAGTGGACAAATTCATGGAGGCTACTAGTCATGGCTACTAGTCATGATGGATTTCTAGTTCTTCCAGTACCAGAGGCAGTATGCCTCTCTAAATCAATTGTTGGGGAGCCCAAGCAGAAGGATGCTGTTGCTGTAATCCTCCTTGTGGACTTCCCAGAGGCAGGTAGTTGACCACTGTGTGAACATAATGCTTGACTTCATGGGCATAGACTCTGAGTCAGCATGGATCTACTTATGTTCTCATGACAATAATATTGGCTTACCCTGTAAGCCAGGGCTTTTTTTGTAGAAAAAGCCCAGCAGGAACTCATTAGCATAATAGGCCACACCCAACAGAAAAAACATTTGCATATTGGGCCACACCCCTGACAGCACAGCTCATTAGCATATTAGGGCACACAGCCCTCGTTACCAGAAGTGTGGTCATCCAGCCACATCCACCTTTCCCTTCTTATTCTGTTTACCTTGTTTGTTGTCAAAACCCAGGGCTTTTTTGTAGCAGAAATATCTTTGCATGGTAGGCCACACACCCCTAATGTAGCCAATCATAATGAGTCTCTGCCATTGGGTGTGTCCTATTATGCTAATGAGTTCCTGCTGGGCGTGGCCAACTCGGGAGCCAGCCGGAACTCCGTTCCTGTGCGTTCCTGCCCAAAAATAGCCCTGCTGTAAGCTATTGCCCTGACCTGGATAGCCCAGGCTGGCTTAGTTTTGTCAGATCTTGGAAGCTGAGCAGGGTTGGCCTTGGCTAGTATTTGGATGGGAGACGTCCAAGGAATACCAGGGACGTGATGTGGAGGCAGGCGATGGCAAGCCACCCCCGAGCGTCTCTTGCCTTGAAAAACCCCAAGGGGTCACCATAAGTTGGCTGCGACTTGCTGGCACTTCACATGCACAAACACAAGATGTTGGAGGGGTTGCCTCAAAAGAGCACACGTTGTATAATATAGGCACTGCATAAATAGGGAATAATGTATTATTTTGATGAGCTAATTTTTTTTAGCTTTAGCAAAACACCCACTAAAACTATATTTGGGACGCTTTTCAGGCTGAACTTTGGTGTTCATTAAATACCCCTTTGCATGACAGTAAGAACTTTTGAAACATTCTCTAACAGAATGATTGAAAAGGGTTGTTGGGTTTTTTTAATTACGCCGTAAAATTCATTCTGCTTTTTAGGATCCCTCTGACTCGATGAGTCCTAAATGTCATTTTAAAAAAAAAAAGTGACATGAGCAAGTGAACTTTTTTATTCAAAGACATTCTGCAATTTACACATTTTTGTATCAACCCACTTACTAGTGTCATACGTAAGTGTTTCCTCTGAACAGATTTAATTTTTAATTTTCCTGAATCAGTGTTAACCAGGAAAAAGGTAATTGTTGTCAAGAGTATTCAAACTGTCAGAATATCATTCAATCTAAAAGCTGTTAGATTCTGTGCAAAAGTAATTACTGAAACTCTATTCAACTGTAATAATAACCTGCCACTGATGACAGCAATTACTGGGAAAGTGTAATAGAAATCAAAGGCGCATTTTTCTCTGACAAGTACATTTCTAAGTAAGGTTTACATTGGCTGAATAGTGTTGACAATGATGATGTGCTGTATCATTCTTAATCATGCCTGGCATGAGGCTGCAGGCTGAACTGTTCACTTTTAGTGGCAAGGGTAACGGTGTGTTTCATTCCACACTGCCCATGTTCTGTACACTGTACATGAGGACGCAGGTTGGAGAGAAGCATCGCCCAGAAAATCCCATGGTGTCCTAGGGGTTGCCGGGTCTTAAAGTTTGGCCCAAGGACCCTGAGTCTCAGATTGAACAGTCAGCGCTGAAGACCAACCCACACATTTGGTGGCTTCACCAAAGACATCTAATGCATGCCTGCTTGGAGTAACCTATTGTCTATCTCGTCTGTCTCCAGTGCTCCATGGAGCTCATAATGATTCTCTCTCCCTTTCTTTTTAATTGTATGGTCAAAGACCAGCATAGATCATAAAATACTACCAGAAAACGCCCAAAGTTAAAATTGATAAAATAGACAATAATATAAATACACAGTAATATAAATGGGTGGTATTTACACAAACCCCGATAATTAAAGCAAATAGGGGATTTTATAGGCTACTGCACAAAATTTTGCAGCTGAGGCTGTAGTTGCTGGGTTTCCGTCTTCTAGGAGTAACCTAACGTATCCCAAGCTCGTTCTTCCGGGTATTCTATTGATCAAAGGAGTGAAGGTCTGGATGCGAGCACCTTGATAGAAGGGACAATGCAGAAGAATGTGATCTACAGTTTCAATTTCTCCTTCACTGCAGGGGCAAAGCCTTTTCCCATAGGGGATTCTATTAAACCACCCCTCTAAAACAGCAGAGGGGAATGCAGCACATCTTGCAAGCGTAAAGACCTTCCTGTGACTATGCACCTCCAAGAGGGACAGATAGGCAGCTGGCTTGACTATATGCCTGGTGTTTTCTCTGGCTGATTTTGCATTAGGGCTGCCTCGCTGTTGCGCCCCCCAAAAAACAGGATCACGAAACTGCGGGGGAAATCGGGAGAAGCTGCGGGTCAAAATTGACCAATAGAACCGGGGCAAACGGTGGTGCAACAGCGAGGCAGCTCTAGTGCGAAATCACCCTCTCTCAATCCTGTGAAGTGGGTTAGACTGAGAGAGCGTGACTGGCCCAAGGTCACCTAGTGAGTTTCGTAACAGAATGGGGAATGGGACCTGGATCTCCTGCATCATGAGCCAAAAGGCTAACCACTGCATCGTACGCCATCATTTTGGATACTCGTGTACTGGAGACAGCAGCCATAATTTAGCACTAATAGATCGGCTAAATTTTTAGCTAAGCTCTTACCGGAGTTCCATGGGTGGTTTAAAGTAAATTAAGCTTGTGGAGAATGCCAACGGGAACATGATGCCATCTTGATCAGTAACGTCTTTGCAGTGGAAACATCACATGGGGACATGCTGGTATTTGTGTGAAACTCTGTGGTTTTTTTCACCCTCGAAGCCATAGAGTTTCCCCAAAGATAAGAGCATCACCTGCACAAAATTTCCGGCACAATGATGTCACTTCTTAAGATGGCATGGTGTGGTTGGTGACTCATGCAAGACAAACATTCACAGATTCCAAGTGATACCATTCCTAGTGCTATATGGAAGTACTACCATTAGTACTGCTATTCAGTGTGACATCTCCAAGCCCCACCCTCTGAGTCTCATGGTGAGGGATGTTGGGATCATGAATGCCCTTCTGATGTCCTACCTTAGGGTCATTTTAAATCTAATGCAAGTAACTTCTGGACTTAAAAGAGATTTCTCATTCAGATTGGGAGGGACTGGTTAGATCCACGGTTCTGAAATTTCTCTGCCCTTGGGCAACCAACTCCTTCAATAGGGCTGGAGACAGGAAGGGGGATACCATGAATTTCACTAGAAACACATTCAGCACATTTACCTGCTTCAATAGGTGCAATCAAGGTGAGCAAATCCCCTGATTCAGCAGCAAATGGTTCATCATCAACTTGCAAAGTGGTTTAGCTGTGTATCAGCCATGCTGGCTGGCATTCAGTTGCCCAAGAACATGGAGGAAGCCAATCAGAACATTCCTTGCTCATGATGCAATTGGTTGCTTAGTAGAAACTAGAAAGTGCAAGGAAGGGCTTCTCCTAATCAGTCTCTCCTCCAGGATAGAGATGATGCTTAAGATTTTTTTACCCAGAAAAATCAGGTTGCACTTGCTTTTAAAATGTCCTTTATGTTTTTTTATTTTTAGGGGTGCATATTTTTACTTCTTTTTTTTTTACTTTATTTTTAAACACACAAAAAAGAAATATGAGATGGGAAACTACAGCCCCCATGATGCCTGGCAAAACTGCATAAGCACAAAACCCTCCAGATCCAAAGGGATCAGCAGCTATTACCACCACTAAAGAACAGGATTTGTTTAAATTAAATCTGTTAAAACCAACAAGATTTGTTTGAGAGTGGGATTTTTCTTTAAGTGTGGGCTCGCCAGCAGTGTATAGTCTTGATGATTGATTTAATGGTGTGTTTTAGCTGCAAAGGCAATGGTTAATGGGGGGAGGGGCGCTCCTCTGGATTGTATGGCCATGCCCCTCTGAGTGATGCTGTTTTGTGCAGGATGGACAGCAACCCTTCAGTCAGCTGCAAACAGGCGGGGAAGCAATTATTTATTTGTTCATTTATTACATTACATTAATCGCCTAATCCCCACCATTGTGGGGTCCTAGGCGATGTACAGATTTTAAAAACCCTAAAAACATAGAACCATATCCAGCATGTTATACAAAAATTAAAAGCAAGTGGAGAAAATTGTATGCGGTTCCCTCCCATAGCTGGTCTGTGAGTGCTTCGTAAGCACGGGGAAGAAGTAAACTCTACAAGGAATGGGGATCGAGTTAGGGTGCCAGCCGTAATGTAAACTGTCGCAGTCCTCAACCAAACACCTGCTGGAACATCTCTGCCTTATAGCCCCTGCGGAACTGCATAAGATCCCGCAAGGCCCTGATGTTATATGGCAGAGAGTTCCACCAGGTTGGGGCTACGGCCAAAAAGGCCCCGACCCCGGCTGAGGACAAACACATGGGAAACACGGCAAGGGTCCCGGTCACACGGGCCGGATATCGCCGGGTGGGGAGCGTGGCTGTTTGCCCCGAAGCAAAGTAACGTGTGGCAGCCCGATCACATGTCCCGTCAACGTCCCGTGGTTAGATCGTTAGGTACAGATCACACGGCTATCTTGCAGCGTGGCAAAGAAGTGGCACGGCGCGATCACACCGGCAATCGCTAGGCGCCACTTTTGTGGCAAACTGGATTTTTTTTTCTCACTGACGTTTGCGCATGTGCATGATTGTTTGTGTGCATCCTGTGGAGACTTACAAAAAAAAAATCCGGTGTGCCACGGGACATTGACGGGCACCGGATGCCACGGGATTCAAGCGGAAACGTGATCAGACACCCGCCCTTGCCCCGTGTTTTCCAGAAACTAGTACATCGTATGTGGTAGTTTTTTACTCCACATCTTCGGGGAGAAGCCACGGATTAGCCACGGGTGTACTACGCTTCCCAGATGTTGCGGTGTGATCACGCACCGAAGATCCACTTATCATCCGTGTCTTTAGCGCGGCAACTTCTCCATGTGAACGGGGCCAAGGTTGAGTAAACGTGGAAAAACACTGTGTTAAAGCAAAACACACAGTTCTGATATGCTATGCCTTCATATATCCGTTTAAATCATATACTTAAATATACAATAAAGACCCTAGTGTATCTTATTAATTATAGTACATTGATAATAAAAACCTAAAGAACAATCTATATCTTGTAGAAAAGTCCACTTTCCTCGAACCAAAGCTCACAATGCTACAATGCACAAGTCAAACAACTCTGTAGAAGGCTTCTCCGGTTCTCCGGCAGCCAGATATCTCTAGGGCCAGGGACCACCCACAAGTTGTTCTGTGAAGAGCATAATGCTCTCCCATGGGTGCACCCCCAGGAGGAAAGGGGTGGCAGGGACCAGTGCGCCTAGGATTGCCACGTCCCCTCTGGCTACCAGCAAGGAGTTGGGGGGGGGGTGAACTGGTGTTACACCAGCACACTTACGTCACTTCCAGTGAAAACCGGAAGTGACATGGTGGATTCAGACTTGTGGACAGCAAAGGTGGTGTGAAATAAAGACTCAGACGTCTGTTTACACAAGGGGGGAGGGAAGAAAATCAAAATGAGACTCTTCAGATTGGACCAGCCAGCATTTGAAATTCGGGTTCCTCCCTGCTTGAAAACCCCAAAATATTCAGCTGTGAGAGAGCTTAGGATAGTCGCCTGTCCTAGAGCAGTTCCGGCGTGATCCCCCCAAACCCCGTTTTCCCTCCTCGTGAACAATCTCCGAACATCACAGGTTCATTTTAATGGCTGTTCCTTTCCTAAGAACATCGCCATCTGCTCTGGCCTCTTGCATACACACGCGAACGCAATTCACAGATGAACCATTAAAACCCCTAAAACGACACATAATTTAAATGCCTCCATACTCTGTGTTCCTCCTTCATTTCCATAGGGCATCTGTTATGTTTTCCTTTTATCACTTGGTTTCTCAAATGTGGCCCCTGGCAAATGCTCAAGCGGCCACCAAGGCATGGCAGTAGAGGTGGGGGGGGGGGTAGAAGAGGCAAAGGAAAGAGAAAGTGGTGAGGAAGTGGAATGGCTATGGTGAGCAGTGTTCCTTCTAAGCTGAGTGAGTGTGAGCCAGCTCACAGTTTTTTAGCCTCCAGCTCACACATTTTTGTCTCAGCTCAGAAAGGATGGCTCCAGAGTGAACTAATTTATGCAGCAGCCGCCAAATCGCTCGCTCACAACTTTAGTGCCAGTAATTCACAAAGTAGAACTTTTGCTCACAAGACTCCACAGCTTAGAGGGAGCATTGAGGGTGAGCGCTGCAGTCCCTGAGCACAATCCGGAATCTTAGATATTGAGGTCAGTGGAATGGAAACTGTCTAGCCCAGGGGTGGTGCACATGGCACCATGGCATTCACCAAGACCTTTTCTGGCACCCCCCAAGTGTTTTTAGACAGTGGGCGTGGCCAGGTGGGATTTCTGCCCAGCAGAGAATTTGATTAGTTGGGGATCTGATTGGCTGTACAGATTAAAATAACACTGGTTCGGGACAAGCGACCACTGCAGCATTTGCTTTGTTATCTCTCTACTTTCCCCCCCAGTGCATTAAAAAAAATTACTCGTCTTGTCCCCTGCATTTGGGTTTCCCACATGCATGTTAAGGTGTGCGCACCTATCTCTTGCAGTGGCCATTTTGTGGCTGGCTCTGCCTCCCACAGCGGCCATTTTGTGGTTGCACCCACCACCCTGTGTCAAAACTCCCAAGCTGCCCACAGGCTCAAAAAGGTTGGGGACCCCCAGTCTAACCCAATATAGGATTGCAGCTCAGTTCAGAGGCCTGTTTATTTGGAAGAAAAGCCCCACCAAGTTAGAAATGCGGTTCCAGCCGCATTTCCCCCCTGTGTGATCACTCCTCCGCCAGTGTAGAGCTGCTTCCTGTTCCCCGCTCGAAAGCTACCCGAGGCTTCCGCTTTTCACTCACCTTTTTTTTTTTAAGTGTCGGCGATATGCGCTTGGGCGGAGCTTCGCCCCGGCATTAGTAAAACCAAAGTTTAAATGGTGCCTTAGTTTTGCTGTGTGTACGAGTTCAAGATCTCACAGAGGCCAGTTTCGGGGTAAAAGTGTGAAGGGTTCATTTAAAGTTTAAAGGGAAGCGTTACGGCAGTTGGGTTGAAGGGGAAATCGCTGTTCTGCGCGCACGCGAAAATGTTAATACTAAGGATGGCCACCTGCGCGCATGCCCAAACTGTGAGGGAAGAAACCTGTGTGAACGGCCAGGAACGATGTGGCTCTGCAGCGATCCAGAACAAGGAGGTAAGTGTGATCGCGATTCTTCCAGCTTAAAAAAAAGCGCTTTGGACCGGAGCAGTTTAAACCGCTCCAGCACGCCATCTGACCGCACCCAACGAGAGATGATCAGAACAATAACAAGAGTGTCTGCATGGATGGTGGGAAAGCAGGAGCCATATCATTGCCATGAGGTCACGGGAGAAGCTATACTTAGCCCCAGAAGGGCAGGGGAACTTCTCACACAGAGCCTGGAGAACCTCAGAAAGCGGCAAGACGCCTCCTCTGCTCCTCTCCTGAGTTTACAGAAGGTGGACGAATCCCCTGAATTCACCTCAGAAAGGTAAGGAAGCTTGCAACGTACCTGACTGCCTTCCAAGGATCCGCAAGAGCACCAGAGAGGCAATGCTCGATGAATCAGACCCCCAGTTTTAATCAAGCCCGAAACTTTTAATTGATTACTGTTACAGCTGTAATTATTATGTATCATAATTTTGCTCCTGAAGAGGTCAGTGAGGGCAAGGGAAGGAGGATTCCATGTACCTAGTGGCATAGCCAGGGGATCAAGCTAAAGGTAAAGGCAAAGGCTTCCCTTGCTCGAAAGCCAGTCGAATCCGACTCTAGGGTGCAGTGCTCATCTCTGTTTCCAAGCCGAAGAGCCAGCACTGTCCGAAGACATTTCTGTGGTCATGTGGCCGGCATGAGTAGACGCCAAGGTGCATGGAATGCTGTTACCTTCCCACCGAGGCGGTACCTATTTATCTACTTGCAATTTCTTGTTTTCGAACTGCTAGGTTGGCAGGAGCTGGGACCAGAGACGGGCGCTCACTCTGTCAGATCAAAGGATGAAGTAAACTTTTATCTACTCTTTAATCAGGTTGTGCACCATTGCTGTGCTAATTATTCTGCCAACAGTCACATCCAGCTCTCTGCACCTCCGTTGTTATTGCTCCTACAAGGTATGATGTATTTCCCTTTCTCAGTATTGAGCTTTTGTGCTCAAAGTATGGGGAGCTTGACACCTCAGACAGCAAGACCAAACAGGCATGGTGGAGACTGAGCTTAGAGCATTCAAAATATAAGAAAGTTTAATAAATGAGTAAAAATAATACACATGCTCTGTTAAAGCATCAGATAGAGCAAGGGTACAAAGAAATCCCCTTTCCTGACACTTGGTACTTACCCTAAATGATGTTCAATTAGGACAGGCTAGATTTACAATGACAATAGTTTCAAATGCAGCATTACCTTAGTTTTCATAGTTGGGACCTCCCCATTGTCCCTTGCCATATGAACAAAGTGGAGTCCCTAGATAAAGACTTAGCCCTTCTTCATAGCTTGTGCCTATTGGAAAAGGCAATGGCTGGTGTACAAAGAAGAAGAGAAGAAGACCTTGCAGGGGGCACAGGATAGTGGGGTCAGCAACTTCTCTCCTTTTAAGTGTCCTTCCTTGTCTGTCTCCAGATTGCTACTCTTACGGCAATTTCCCCCTTCTTCTCGGAACGTCAACATTCAGTCTCTCAGCTAGAGATGAAGTTAGGAACCTATCTCTGTCTCTCCTCTTTCCTATCAAGTATATTAATTCCTAAATAAACCTTTATCTACTCTTTAATCAGGTTGGGCATCATTGCTGTGTTAATTACTCTGCCAACGGTGCCTCCCCAGTCAGAAGCTGAAAGATAAGAGACCGTCTTCCCCATGTCCTGGGAATGTATAATCTTCCCTTGGTTCTGATTTTCCTGCCACAAAGAGGAAAACAAGACTTTCTAGCCATTTGGTCTGCGGTAGCAAAGCAAGGTTCAAGCCCAGTAGCACCTTATAAAGACTAACAAGATTTCCAGGCTATAAGCTTTTGGGAGTCAAAATTCCCTCCATCGGACACTCCCTTTGCCAGTTACTCTGATGAAATTCCAGCAGGGAAGCCACGTTAATCGGTCTAGTGGCACTGTAGCCGGTGTCCCATTTATTGTACCAGGTGCCCTTATGTAACAACAAAATTGTTATTGTTTAAGGTGCTACAAGACTCTTCTTTTGCTTTGTTTTCCCCCCTGGAAAACAGGGACAGTTGGAGTGTCTGGGGTTGCTGTTTGCTGTCACTGTTTGCAGTTGCTTTCACAAAGTTTACCAAACAGGCAAACTGAATCAGCAAATCCTGAACACACACACACACACACACAAAACAGCGCTTGGCTTCTGGAGGTATCATTATGACGCGCTCTCCTCTTTGCTGCCTGGCTCTTTCCGATGAACAATCGCTCCGGAATTGGTACTTAGGTCAGTTATGAGATTTTATTGTGCGGCAGTAAGGCCAACATCTGCCTTGCGCATTTGTAGATTCCGACAAAATCATGCCATAGAGCTTCCCATTGTTCCCAGAGTTGCTCAGGCGTATAATAGAGTTCCAATGAGTTCAAATCTCTTGTGTTAAGTGAGCTGCTTCTCTGCCATATTGTGGATTAGATTTTTTTTTCTCTCCCCCTTTTGGCATTTTCTCCCCCCCCCCCAAACTGGGGCAGAAGGAGGAAAAATGAATGGTAAATGATCCGGCGTTCCCCCTGCTCTTTGCTCACAGCACAGGATAATCAAAATGAACACAGGGGGGAATCCCCAAGGGGGGGGGGGATTGCAAGATCACCTGCAACTCTAGGTGACCACCTAGAACTGCCCCCCCCCACACCTTTGTGAGCCTGTGGGGAAATTTGGAATTCTGACACAACATGGTAGGTGAGCAACAAAATCGCTGCCCCAAGATAGCAGCTGCCGGTGGCGGAGCCGGCCACAAAATGGTCACCGCAGCTTAACTCCAGTGTAGACTTCTGTAAGACTCCGGCTTAACTCCAGTGTTGAAAAGTACTGGGTTCGATACATCAGGACACAGACCACAACATTGGACATGACGCATTTACTTCACACATGGAACAAAAACTAACGGCCGGGTAGCCAACTTTATACAATTGGGGAGGGACGCCCCTAGGTTCTATTGGCGGGTTTGAACTTCCCGCCAATGTCCCTATTGGCTCCTTACTTGAAGTTCAGGAGCCTAGTCCCTATTGTCTTCAGGACTGAAGCTCTTGCTGCCTCTGGCTGGCGCCTGGCAGTGGTCTGAGGACATAACAAGTGTAGACTTCTGTGCTGTGCTGGCAGCTGCCACCAAAGCAACATTTCTAAAAATCTGCATAGCCAATCAAATCTCCAATAGTCAGTCACAAGTCTTGCTGGCTTACCCGGCTCCACCCATTTCCTGAAAAACTTGGCCAGCTCCAGAAAAAGTGTCAATGGGCTCCATGGCTCGAACATCTTCAAAATTCATCCCAGGTCTCTTATAATTCCAAATAAAGTTAGATAAACATTTCTGTATTTTTAAAAAACTCTGGTTCCTGTATCAATACGGAAACATTCCAAAACAGAAATTCAGTTCAGGTAGTATTGACATTTTAGTTAAATTTATCTTCCCTAGCAACATTAGTTTAAACGGCGACCATGTTTTCGTCCCGCCATTCCTCCCAGAACCTTTGGTGTCAGTTCTAAGAGCACGATTCCTCTTGAATTTCAAGACTATAGTCAGGGAAAGGGGCAGCTGCAGTTTCGTCCTGATGGGCCTAGCTTTAACTGCGCATCCATATGTGAACCAGCCCTGGAGGAAAGAACGGCATTATTTCAGTGGGACTCACTTCCAACTACATCTGATTAGGGCGATGCCTGAGACTGACGGCCAGTTGCCTATCTCGATTATCCTCATTTAATACAGGAAAGAGGAATCAAACCCTTTCCTTCAGGTGAATGGGGGGGGAGTTGGGGGAGGCATACAGGTTACTTTCAGCTCAGAAGCACATCTGGTTCAGTTCCTCTCTGCGCTTCAGGAGCTCTGGCCAAAAAAAACCTGGGTCTGGCAGGCAGATGTCCTTCTGAGGCGCTTCCTCATCTGGAGCATTTTTTAGGAACAAACGGGCCAATGGCAAAACAATCCGTGGTGCTTTTATTCCATTCACTGTTAGCCTTTTAAACAACTGTGGTGATGCCCTCTGAATCGTGCCTAGAACCTGGCATGTCTGCCTGGCAAATGAATGTTTCCAAAGTGAATTGGCTAGGCCCCTGGGCAAGAGGAGAAGAAAACAAAACCAATAAGCTATGGTACTATTAGTTATCTTGAGGAGGAAATACAAACTTCAAAGAGGCAGTTCCCGGACTTATTTTAGGTGGAGCCCTTGAACTTTGGCATCCGTCCAAATCATTCAGTTTTACTGCCCTGTTGGTGAGTAACAATAACGAAAAATAAATGTGGCTAATTTAATAGCTAGTATCGATACAGCGCTTTTCTTATAACACACACATGCAGTCGTCACATGGGCAGACTTATTTATTTCATTTATAACCCTTCTTTCTCTCTACTGGCAACCCAAAGTGGCTTACATCATTCTGTCCTCCATTTTCTCTTCACAACAACCCTGTGAGGTAGGTTAGGTTGAGAGTATGTGACTGGCCCAAGGTCACCCAGCAAGCTTCTATGGAAGGGCTAGGATCTAAACCAACATCTCCCAGATCACTCTAATCACTATGGCACACTGGCTTTCAACGTATCACCTAATGTGAAACTATCAGCCGTAAAATGCAAGGAGAAGATAAAGACAATGAAGATGATGAAGACAAGGAGGAGGAAGAGAAGGAGTTGATTTTATACCCTGCTGTTCACTACCTGAAGGAGCAGCTTAAAATCACTTCCTCTTCTTCTCCTCACAACAGACACCCTGTGGGGCTGAGAGAGCTCTAAGAGAACTGTGACTGTCCCAAGGTCACTCAGATGGCTGCATGTGGAGGAGTGGGGAATCAAACCAGGTTCTCCAAATTAGAGTCCGCCGCTCTTAACCACTACATCAAACTTCTTATTAAGCTGTGGATGAAGAACAGAAAGAGCAACAATTTCTAGATGCTCAGTGCAGCGACTGATCTTGATCCAGAACCTTTCATAGGAAGACGCCAATTAGACCACCTGACCCACTCTGGCATATCAGGGTAAAGGCGCTTTCCTGCTAGTCTGACCGATCACTGTTCTCTCCATAGTTGTATGGTTACCCCATCAACTGATGTCCCTCACATCGCCAGTTGAAGCCCTAATGCATATGAACATAAGAAGAGCCCTGCTGGATCAGACCAATAGTCCTTCTAGTCCAGCATCCCATCTCACACAGTGGCCAACTGGTTCCTCTGGATGGCCAACAACAGGGCACAGAGGCCTAGTGCCTCTGAAAGTGGAGGTTCCTTTCAGTCACCATGACCAGTAGCCACTGATAGACTTATCCTCCATGAATCTATCCAATCCCTCTTTAAAGCTGTTTATTCTTGTGGCCATCATTAGATCCTGTGGCAGCGAATCCCAAAATTTAAATCACTCTCTGTGTCAAGTAGTATTTCCTTTTGTCCATACTGAATCTACTGCCCAGCTTCATAAAACACCCTCGAGTTCTAGTATTCGGGGGGGGGGGGGGAGCGAAAAGGGCCC
>NW_015173278.1:15478-22481 GCF_001447785.1 Gekko japonicus | reverse complement strand
AATTCTTTAAACCCCTCCCAGGTCCCCCCCCCCCCAGTTGTCTCTTTTCTAAATGGAAAAGTCCCGGGCTCTTCAGCCCTTCCTAATAGGGAAGGTGGTCCGACCCGCTGATCGTCTTGGTTGCCCACCTCTGTAATCTTCATTACTGTCACAGGGTCAAGCTGGACATTCATTCATGGAATAGAAACCTTCCATCCTTTCATTAAGGTACTCAGGATGGTTCACCTAGCATGCTGAGGAGGTCTCCGACCCTGGTTCTTTGACCAGACCCTAGTTGCACCAAGGTTGCTATATCATGTGCCCTGCCACTGCATGCTGGGATGTGCTATGGTACGACAGATGGATCCTTCTGCATTCAGTCACTTCCCATGTGCAAAGTAGGGGTGGGGGGGTCTTTTTTAAGAAGAGAAGAAGGATTGGATTTATACCCCGCCCTTCACTCGGAGTCTCAGAGCGGCTTACAAACTCCTGTCCCTTCCCCTCCCCACAACAGACACCCTGTGAGGCAGGTTGGGCTGAGAGAGCTTTTTTAAGAACTGCCCTTTCAAGGACAGCTCTTGTTAGAACTATGGCTTGCCCAAGGTCATCCAGCAGGTGCATGTGGAGGAGTGGGGACTCAAACCCGGTTATCCCAGATTAGAGTCTGCACACTTAACCACTACACCAAACTGGCTCTCAGAGTACACAGGCCTGGGGAGCTGGACTTTGCACCCTTCCTCGCCTTACGCCATTGCACTGCCTTGCTTTGAATGTTATTCTTCCAGTTCATCTTACTTCTGTCAGTCCCAAGCTAGGAGGAAAATGCTCATGTAATGGGCCATAGTGGCATTAAGGAGAGTGATGTGGCAGAGTTTCAGTTAAATATTAGCAATGAGGCCAGATTTCGAAAGCTGCCTGACCCTGTTTGAATAGTCCATCTCAATTCCGTTTCTCCTTTGTGAGAAATAAACCCGTTACGTCTCCACTAGAGCAGTGGTTTCTCTTTTCTCAGGCTGAATTTTTTTTGTTCATTAAAATGAATGAATTTTTGCACTGATTATGTACCCATGGCATATAATGTATACATGCTGTAAAACACAGCATCAAAGAAAACGAAAGAATCACTGGAGCAAGAGCAAGGTGAACCAAAACAGATGACCAATGAACTACAGAATCAAAGAGATGAAAATGGCTCACTCTTATTCAGACTCATAAGGTGGTCTAGAGGACTCCTCCTCGGCCATAGGAACCTCCTATGCTTTGGTCAGACTCAGACCTGCTTAACTTCAGCAAGATCACGGTATGATGTGGCCTATCACCATTAGCCTGAGACATAACCAGGGTTGTCATCGCTGTGTCAGCAAAAGCTGGGAGATTTTGAGGGAGGTACTTGGGAAAGGTGGGATTTGGTGAAGATATGATGACAGTTCTGTGTAAGCCTCTTGGAATTTCCCCTATTCGTTATGGCAGGGGTGTCAAACTCATTTGTTATGAGGGCCGGATCTGACAAATGAGACCTTGTTGGGCCGGGCCATGTGTGTCATAAAAGGTAATGCCAGGTAGCGGAGATATAAACTTTATAAATGACACAAACACAAAGATTTTTTAAATTTAAAATAAAAACATACTTAAAGCATGAGCTCTGTAAGCTGCAAACCTACTTTTGTTTTATTGACATTCACCACAGAAATCTCACGCTCAGAGTCTAGGACCCAGGTTAAAACATGAAATGGCTGAGTGATTAAGAGAGTCTGCTGAAGCAAGCTACAATGCAACAGCAGAACTGGAAGAAGGAGATGGCCAATTCCACTGTGGGCCTGATGGAAGCCCTCGGGGGGGGGCCTCATCTGGCCCCCGGGCCGCATGTTTGACACCCCTGCTCTGTGGTAAAAACTATAGAGACATGGGGGAATTCCTAGAGTTTTACTATAATGTTACTGTGACATAATGATGGAATTCATTCTCTTTGTTAACTCTTCCTTCACCCCTCTTGTAATCTCCCCCCAAGTAAGATTCCCAGTTTGATCTCCACATCGTTTGATCACCCCCATCTGAAAATGCCTTCAGGCTGAGCCAGGCCCATAGCAAGGATTTTTTTAATTTGTGGGGCCTTTAAATAAGTCAGGGGGCACCCTGCACACACACCCAAGAGAGCACCTGTGCTGGATGGGAAGTCAGGGGGCCGGGCCCCGATATGCCCCACTGTAGCTATGGGCCTGGGCTGAGCAGGGTCAGGTATCTACTGGGTTTAAGCAGCCTATCGGAGGGCAAGTGGTTAAGACGCTGAACTGCAGACCGGAAGGTCGGTAGTTCGGCAGTTCGAGACCCGAGTGCCGCATGACGGAGTGAGCTGCCATCTCTAGTTCCAGCTCCTGCCAACCTAGCAGTTCGAAAGCAAGAAATTGCAAGTAGATAAACAGGTACCGCTTTGGTGGGAAGGAAACCGCGTTCCATGCGCCTCGGCATCTAAACATGCCGGCCACATGACCGCGGAGAAGTCTTTGGACAGCGCTGGCTCTTCAGCTTGGAAACGGAGATGAGCACCGCATCCCTAGAGTCAGATTTGACTGGCTTTCGAGCAAGGGAAACATTGTGGGCTGGGGCACTTCCTCTTCTTTCCCCAGCACTGTAGTCCTGACCCATCTCTGCTATGGCACCTTTCTAAAACCAAAAATGAAACGCCAGTCCTGATTGAGGTTTGGCCCCAAGAGATGGGCTCTTTCCCCCTGAACTCAGGGCCAACCACAGCTTCATCAGTCACCACGAAGGGTGCAAGCCAGTGTGTTTTTAAAAAAGACCAGTGCCATGGTAATTGTCCCTATTATCTTAAAACCATTTCTTTAATATTGAAGAAAAGTGAGCTATGTCACAGGGATGCCAGCAAACCAAGAATCGGGGGTTGGGGGGGGGGATTTGGGAATGAGAAAAGAAAATCTCCAAGCAATTAATGTCTTGCTCCTTGTGTATTCAAAGAATTTATTCAGGTACTCTCTTGCCAGCTTCCCCATTCTTGCAGAGTCAGCGGCGGGCGGCCTCTTCCTCGCACGATCATTAACCGTAATGTGCATGCAAAAAAAGTCGCTGGAACTTTTCAAATGTAATGTGAGCAGAATCAGAAATCTTATCGGTGCCCTCCTTACAGCCGGACTATCTGCATCAGTGACTGAATTAAGGCCTATTAAAATGACTTTGATATATGGGTGGGCACGGTGTGATTTTTTTTCTTCTCTCTCCCCTGGCTTTTATTAGTCCTCTGACTGCCATTTGCTATTTTTAAATGAGATCTGCTATTATGGAATACGATTAACCCGTCCTTCAGAAGAGTTTAATACCGAGTTCGAGTCTGTTCAGCTTCAGAAAGCTATCTAGGTAGAAGTAAAAATAAAATAAAATGAAAAAGGTCCTCGAGTGAGGAAAATCAAAATGATTCTCATTGTGCAGATGAAGAATTGAGGGTGAATAATGATAACTCGCGCACACAGGACCAGTCAGTCAATCTCACCTGGAGCTTTCGATGCGTTCCGGTGCTCAAAAAGCCACCGCCATCCATCGAGGCTGCCTGGTCACTTCAACAAAGGAAGTCCTGTGTTGGGCTGTCAGGAGTCACATTTTGACCCCAAGTCTTCAGGCAGAAATATCAGGGCAGCAGCTTCCCCACATAGTGAAGCTTCTCTTATGAGCTCATTGCATGTCTGCTTGGGTGTCAGGTCCCCACAGCAAACAATGTAGCACACACTTGCAAGAAGGTTTTACGTTATTGAAGCCATGAAGCACTTGAACAGGTCACTGTTCAGAATAACGATAGCTCGGAGAGCTGGAAAGGTTAAAGCACATTCATAATCATTACAGCCAATAAACATGGTTCCCGCGCGCGGCCAAACGGTTTCTTGCGAGCTTAAACCTTGGGAAAGCAACGGTTACCTTATTATAAATAAGCCTACGATTCTCACAGTCTCTACTAATTAAAGACAAAGCAAAGCTCTCTTGCTCTTCCACCTGTGGCCTTGGCTAGATAACGTTACATCAAAGCATGGCTGGCGTATACTGAAAGGAATGCGGAGCTACTGAGGAGATGTGTGCATGACCAGCTGAGCGCATCTATGAAGGGGGGGGGAGATGCATAGAGGAACATATAGACAAGAATGAACTTTTGGCAGCTTGCTGACATTGGGATAACTACTGTGCATGCAAAATGCAGAATCGAGCACTAACAGTTCAACTCCATGTTGTGTGTGACGAATCATTCGTCTGTACAAATTATCCACAAATTTCAGATACCATTTGGAGGAGGAGGAGATGGGATTTATACCCCGCCCTTCACTCTGAGTCTCAGAGCGGCTTACGAACTCCTTTCCCTTCCCCTCCCCACAACAGACACCCTGTGAGGTAGGTGGGGCTGAGAGAGCTCTTTCAAGAACTGCCCTTGAAAGAACAGCTCTTTTCAGAACTATGGCTTGCCCAAAGTCATCCAGCAGCTGCGAACGGAGGAGTGAGGAATCAAATTCAGTTCTCCCAGATTAGAGTCCGCCCTCTTAACCACTTACACCAAACTGGCTCTTAATGGTGCACGGAAGTCGGTCTGTTCAAGCACCTAGTTTTCAGTGAGGGGGTAGGGTTGCCAACCCTGGGTTAGGAAATCCCTGGAGATATGGGGATGGAGTCTGGGGAGGGCAGGATTTAGGGAGGGGGGACCTCAGCGGGGTACAATGCCATAGGGTCCACCGCCCAAAGCTGTCACTTTCTCCAGGGGAACTGACCTCTGTAGTCCAGAGAGCAGTTGTAATCCTGGGAACTCTTCAGGCTCCACCTGGAGGTTGGCAACCCTACGTAAATGTGCACATGGCCTGGACTATTTCAGACTGCAGGAAGGGGCTTGTACAATGCAATGCTTCTCCATACGAGGGAGAAAAACCTCACTAGGTGTCAGGGAGAGGGGTTCTAACCTGCCTTTCTCTCTAACACATAGTTGACTTATAGCCCTTTTTAGTCATTACAATTTGGAGCTCCTATTTCATGTACTGGGAGAGCACGCTGCCTCTGATCTTCTTGATATAAAAGGCCACCATGAAGGAAATGCACATGTGTTCCAGCACCAGTGCTTGAAAAGATGTACCCTCAAAGGACCGGGTTTCCAGTTTTATAGACCGTGGTTTAGAAAATATGCATGTTGCCGCCACGTTCAGCTGCACAAATGGCAGCTGCACAAATTGAGAGGATCGTGCATAACGCTAGTACTCAAGGTAGGAAGGCCAAAGTCATATGTTTAATAAGGACTTATGTGGAGGAATCTTCTTTACCTGGAGGAAGTGACACAACAGCACAGACACCATAATTTTTCTTTCTCCTGCCACTGCTCAGAGAGGCAGTGGGCAACAAAGGTTGGTGGTGTCTTGGGGGTGCCGGTAGGAAACCCCACCCCTACAAACTCTGTGGCCCTAGTTAGGATAAAATTGTGTGACTAGCACCACATGTAAGCCGCTCAGAGACTCCCTGAGAAGGGGGTTCGAGCGGGATATAAAGTCTAAAGTTAAAATAATTTTTTTTAAAATTACCTATCATGGGGGCCTTGATGTCATCTGAGACACTAGGTCATTTCCAGGCATTGCCGGAAACTCTGTGGTAAAAAAAACCCCCATAGTTTCCAGTGATTCCTAGAGCTACACCGCATCACTTCCGGGTTTTCCATGGAAGTGACACAACAGCACAGACACCATCATTTTTTTCTCCTGCCACTGCTCAGAGAGGCAGTGGGCAACAAAGGTTGGTGGTGTCTTGGCAGGAGGCCCGACAGCCCCACTCCCCTCCTCTTCCGGCTGGAAGTGATCCAGCACAGACACAGGTTTGTTAGACACAACCTCTGTCCCTAGCTGTGTTTTTCCCAACCCAATTTGAGGAAAAAAACACGCAGCAGTTCTGTAGAGAGGAAAACACTAAAATATTTATCAATTAATAAAGGAAGAGTACAGATATCAAGGTCTGGAACCCCTGAATACCCAACAGTCTCTTCGAGTGTTAGAAAGGGTGACATGGAATTTTACACTCAGTGTGACATAAGCAAGCAAAACATTGTTATTGGTTCCATCAAACATCAACACTCTGACCTCATAGGTCTCTGATTGGCAGAAAGCCTTTTGGGCTGGGCTTTCCCAAGTACAGTTCATTCTACCTTTTACCTTTTAATAGACAATGGGTGCTGCTCTCCCCCAGACTATGAAGTTCTAAAAGTATCTATTTGATTTAATATAAGACAGGGTGTCTTTGTTCACCATTTAGCTAGGCTAGCTGATATCAGAAATATGTTCCGGTTATAGCTAAAATGCAAGGCCATGAGGCCTGTCTATGGGTTAGGCTTCAGCAAAATAATGGTATGTTAGCAGCTTTTTATTCTCCCAGCATGCATTTTTAAGCAGTGGCCATTAATGAACCACAGTTAATATCTGAATATATGTTCATGGTTTATTTCTGTTTGTATGAGAATAATCATAAATGGCACTCAGCCTATCATGGAAATGCTAGGTGTACCTACTAAGGTAAGAACTGTGGTGGCTCAAGTGGTTAAGATGCTGAACTGCGGGCTCTGGAAGGTAGTTCAGCAGTTCGAGACCTGGGTGCCGCATGATGGAGTGAGTGCCCATCTCTAGTTCCAGCTCCTGCCAACCTAGCAGTTGGAAAGCAAGAAATTGCAAGTAGATAAATAGGTACCACTTCGGTGGGAAGGTAACAGCGTTATGTGCACCTTGGTGTTTAGTCATGCCAGCCACATGACCACGGAAACGTCTTCGGACAGCGCTGGCTCTTCGGCTTTGAAACGGAGATGAGCACCGCAATCCTAGAGTCGGACTCAACTGTCTTTCGAGCAAGGAAACCTTTACCTTTTTACCTACTAAGTTAACCTGTTAGTCAGTGGCAGAGTATAAAAGTGTTTCATAAACTCTGCGAACAACAGGTTTATCATCACCTCAGACAAAACTTGGCCCATAACTGGTGGATTTGTATTTAAAAGCTGTTTAAAAGGATTTTCAAA
>NW_015173278.1:3311-15297 GCF_001447785.1 Gekko japonicus | reverse complement strand
TTTTGGTAATTTCCCCCCCCCCCCCCAAAAAAAGGACGCGAACATACTGTTACGTTTTTGTCACACTTTTCCTTCAAGAAGTTCACATGGTGCACGGGTCTCCATTTTATCCTCACAACAGCCTTCTGGGGTTTGGGTTGTCAGGTCCCCTCCTCACTCCAGCGGGGGATTTAGGAGGGTGTTCCACGGTTGGCCACTGGTGCGCTATGCCTGCCAGATGTTGCGGTGTGATCGCACCCGGGAAATCCGCCCAACATTTGTGGCTCTCCCGCAGCAAATTCGCCATGTGAACGGGGCCTAAGCAGTGCTGGGTTTCAGCATCTTAGCAAGAGCAGTTCCATTTTCCAGTCCCAGTTCACTTCAGCTCTTGTGTACACTGGTGTGAGCTCCTGTTCATGTTTACAAATTGTTATTCTTCAGGGCGCCACAGGTTTCTCTCTGTTGTTCTGGGTACAATAGAAAAGCATGGCATTTTGCTGAAAGGAATGGGGGGCATTTAATGCAATATTGACAATACGAATGTGCTACAAGCAGCTGTTTCTTCTAGACACCAAAGGGGTTCCTAGCAGGGCTAGGACTCAATTCAGATGTTGCAACAAACTAATTGAACAGAGGTTTGTCAATGTGGGGCCTGAACTAGGGTAGCAAACTCCAGGTTGGGAAATACCTGCAGATGTTGGGGGTGGAGCCTGAGGAGGGCAGGGTTCATGGAGGGGAGGGACTTCGATGAGATATAATGCCATAGAGTCCACCTTCCAAAGTGGCCATTTACTCCAGGTGAACTGATCTCTGTTGCGTGAAGATCCATTGTAACCCCCAGCCACCACCAGGAGGTTGGCAGCCTAAGCCTGAACAAAGCTTACTTGCTGTGCTTGTGCACTCCCCCGATATTTTGCAGCCTCCTCATCTGGAATGTGGCGCTTAATTGAACACTTCCCACTCCAGTTTACCATGAAGTCTGAATGCAGGTACCTCACAACACTATGGAGCCCATCTCCCTTCCCACGGGCACCCGCTTGCTAGAATTAAACCCAGTTTAGAATCCTGGCATGGGGTTGGGGGCTCAAAAGCTGTCCTCAACCAGGGCCAGGGCCTTTTCAGTCGTGGCCCCAGCCTGGGGGAACTCTCTGCCAAATATCATCGGGACCCTGCAAGACCTTATGCAATTCCGCAGGGCCTGTAAAGCAGAGATGTTCCGCCAGGCCTTTGGTTGAGGACAACAATGGTTTTCCATCATAGCTGGCATCCTTTCCACTCCACTTGCTTCTCATATCTGCTTTGCCCTCCTCTCCCCTGCCCGCGAAGCGGCCAGCAGTCTGAAATGGAACCAATTAATACACACCATCTTCTTGTTCGAAACATGTTATTGATGTTTTAATTGTTTTATCTTTTGGCAGAGTACAAAAGTGTTTCATAAACTCTGCGAACAACAGGTTTATCATCACCTCAGACAAAACTAGGCCCATAACTGGTGGATTTGTATTTAAAAACTGTTTAAAAGGATTTTCAAAAAGAGTCGCCTGTTTCAACGGGGAATGGATCTCTGTCCTCCTCACTTTTACCACCAGCCAGACCGGACCAATGCTGGGGGGAGGGAAGAAGACAGGCTTGTGGCCAAACTGCTGGTTTCCCTTATAGCTGAGCTATCCACTGTATTTCTGGCCATGCCTCTAGGGAGAAATACAAGTTGGAAGTCAAGCGCCCCCCAAAACAAACAGCACCTCTGATTAGTATCTCATTTTGCAAGCCTTCCTGCTTCATTTGTTTTCCAGATGGGTGAAATAAAAGGTCAACAACCTCAGGGCAGCCCATCTGATTGGAAAGAAATGTGATTTCGGGAAGGGAAATTTGCAAAAACTAGCCACCACCAAGAAATGAGAAGTATCTTAAGAAAGTGACAGTGGAGGCTAATCTTCCATGTAATTTTTTCTTATAGAATGTCTAACCTTTTTTATAAACAAAAAAATCCCCATCCAAGCACAAAGTAAGCTCCAGTTCTCCATCGCTGCTCCTGTACAATTGCATTTTTATTACAATGTGGATTATTCTTGCCATCTTGGCGAAGAAAATGATAAACAGGATTATCATACATTGTGTAAATTTTTCCAAAAAAAAAAAAAAGGACACGAACATACTGTTACGTTTTTGTCACGCTTTTCCTTCAAGAAGTTCACATGGTGTGCGGTTCTCCATTTTATCCTCACAACAGCCTTCTGGGGTTTGGGTTGTCAGATCCCCTCCTCACTCCAGCGGGGGATTTAGGAGGGTGTTCCAGGGTGGGCGTCGATGCCTCCAAGCCCCGCCCCCAAGCTGTGGCCACTCTTCTCCATCCCCTCCTGCAGAGAGGTAAAGGGCTTCAGCTGATCGGCGGGGAGCACGTGGCTCGCTGATCAGCTGGAAGACCCTTTCCTTTAAATCTTTCAGCAGGGAGGGAGAACTGGCCGGCGACAGATTGGAGCCCCCAGAAGCGGGGTAAACCCCACCCAGACCTGGGGGCTGGCAACCCGATCTGGGGTAGGTCAGGCTGTGAAAAAATGCCCGGCCCAGGGTCACCTAGTGAGAGGCTTTGAACCCGATCTCTCCAATCTTAGTCTAGAAGAACTCCACTGTACTACACTGGCTGCTGCAAGTGGTAAAAGTTACGTTTCACACACAATGTCAGGCAATGGAGTGTTGTCATAAGACAAGGCCAGGAGGGAGCTTTTTCAGGCTTGTGTGTTTTATTCCCCCCCCCCCCCCCCCCCCCCTCAGGACTACAAAATCTCTACTGAAAATCATAATTTGTTGTTATAGTCAAACCACAAACTCTTTCCACAGCAAGATTAAGTCAGGATCTGGAATCCTGGTTTGGAAGGAAGAGAACAAACCTATCGAAATGGCGAATTGTGGTTTGTTGTGAAAGCAGAAGCCTTCATTTTTTGAGTCAGTCACGTGTAAGTGAGGGACAAACCAGTGAGGGTCCCAGTTTTTCCCCTACAATGACTGAATCGGGTTTATCATTATCTCTGAAGTATGTCCAAGAGTCATGTGCCACCTTATAGAACATTGTTTGATTTGTTTGCAATAATTATATCCTGGCTGCACTTCAACCACAGACAGATCTTTGAGATGATGATAAAATTGTAGTGTATTAGCCCCACCCACCCCCAGACCACTGTACTAGGAAGTGTTCAGTTCCAGCCATTAGAAGAAGAGAAGAAGAAGAGTTTGGATTTATACCCCGCCCTTCACTACCAGAAGGAGTCTCCACTACCCTTGCCCGCCACACAACAGACACCCTGTGAGTAATGCTCCCTCTAAGCTGTGGAGTCTTGTGAGCCAAAATTCTACTTTGTGAGCTACTGGCATTAAAGTCGTGAGTGAGCGATTTGGCTACTGCATAAATTAGTCGGCTCTGGAGCCATCCTTCCTGAGCGAAGACAAAAATGTGTGAGCCGCAGGCTAAAAAACTGAGCTACCTCAGACTAACTCAGCTTAGAGGGATCATTGCCTGAGGTAGGTGGGGCTGAGAGGGCTCTTTCGAGGACGGCTCGTGAGAAAACAGCTTGGAAACAACTTGTGACTGACCCAAGGTCACCCAGCTGGCTGCATGTGGAAGAGTGGGGAATCAAACCGGGTTCTCCCTCTGAGGCGGAGGACATCTCCATGGGTTATTCCCATCATTCCTTTAGGGAGGCAGGAAACACTTTTTTCCCCTTCCTTCTGGCGCCTTCTGGTTCTATTCCTGCCTCTCAGGGAGCAGCAGTGAAAGTTCACAGCTCTGACTTTCAAGAGCCTTTTACTATAGATTTTTCCCTTTCTTAAATACTTATCTGTCTTTCCTGCTTTATCTACTTCTTCTTCTAAAGTTCTCTAAATAATCCTGCTTTTCTTCGGCGTGAGTTCAGGCCAGTAGCCATCTCACGCTTAGTTCTAAGTGCCAAATCGCAAATGGCCGAAAACATGCGATCGGCTGAAGAACAGCCCGACGTTTTTTCCTCTGACGAGGACGGAGAACACGTCGCTGAGGCGGCCGACTGTGGGTCCAACTTGCCCTCCGGGCTTGTTTGCGTCTCCCCAACGACCCTTGCAGATCCAGCGACAGCACCCCAGCGCGCTCAAAAGCGTCTCCGAGTACCTGAAGAAGCCGAACGCGCCAAAATCGGACGAACGAATACCCTCGGTGGCCATTTTGAAGCGCTGATACGACAACCCAAGGAGCTGACTGGATCTCTGCTGGGAACGACGGAAACGAACAACGGTGGCAGTAAGACCCCCAATTCGCGTTTCTTTGGGCCCCTTGCACCTCACGAGGAGGGCAATCAATCTGATCAAGTGCCTCTGATTAACCCTGCAGACATGTTACAAATGTTTCGTCAGGTCATGCAAGAGGGAATATCTACCCTTTGTTCTACTTTTGCACAAGCTAGTCAGGGCGGGCCTTATTACCCTCTTCCTCACTGCCCTATTCCCTGGCCCACCAAGGCAGCAAAAAAGGTGGTTGCAGGTCCACTCCCCACGAAGGGGGGAGAACATTGGGGCGACAGGGAGGATGGTTCCTCTGTTTCTATGGTTGAGGACAGGGAGGAGGGAGAATTTCTTTCTGATGATGAACCAGAAGAATTAAAAATGCCTGAACAAGCCTCTAGGTTGTTTAAGTATCATTATTTCCTCACTAAGTTGAGGAGTATCATTATTTCCTCACTAAGGCCATTAAGGCATTAGAGATACAGGATACTCCAGACTCTGAGGAGCAGAGAGCCTCCAGGCCCAAGTTTAAATCTCGCTCCAAAGGCCTCTCAGAATTTTTTCCACCTGAGGAACCTGGGGATCAGGGGGTATTTCCCTTCCCAGAATACTTCGAGAGGCAATTAAAAATGGCTTGGGATAGACCCTCAGCCAATAGACAATTTCCGGCCTTCGTTAAAAAATTATATGCCTTACCGTCTTACGCAAACGAGCTGCTACAGGTTCCCCCTGTCGATGGCCCAGTAGCAGCCATTCAATCTTCCGGATTAGTGTCCGAAGACGGTCACGGATCCTTACGTGATCCTATAGACAAAAAGGTGGATGCTACCCTCAAGAAAATTTATGAAGCCATCTCGATGATGGTGAGAGCGGCGGCTACAGCCTCCATTGCATCCAGGGCATCAATTGTTTGGATTCGAAAACTCATTCAAATTTTGCCAGAAAATAGCAGGGGCCCTTTAGAAGGGGCTTCTCGCATATTGAAGGGTGCATCCTTCTCAGCGGATGCCACTCTAGATATTTTAACCTTCGCATCTCGGGCCCTAGCCTCCACTGCTGTCGCTAGACGCCTGCTCTGGCTCAGAACCTGGCAGGCAGATTTCCAATCGAAACTAATGGTTTCAGCCTATCCCTTCCAAGGTGATCTGCTCTTCGGCGATGCCTTAAATAGAATTCTGGTGGAGACCAGAGATAAAAAGAAGGCCATGCCCAAAAATTTTCGACGTACAGAAAGGAGGAACCCTCACCCCTTTCGTGCACAACATACTCTATCCAGATTTCGATCTGATCAACGCAAAAGCAACTGGGGTCCTCCCAAACCTGCCAACAGGAGGGGAACATTCAACAACAACAAGTTCCCAAAATCAAGCTTCCACAAGTTCGATCGGGGAGACCGAGATCCAAAGAACAAACAGACGTGACTACACATCACTACCGGTGGGAGCTCGATTACTCCACTTTGCGACGACATGGAAAAACGTCAAAGCAGACCTTTGGGCACAGGAGATAGTCTCCCTAGGGTACACAATAGAGTTCCGTTCCCTCCCACCGGACAGATTCCTGATTTCTCCCTTCAGCAAATCTTCCGTAAAAAGAGCTCTGATCAACAAGGCGCTACAACACCTGCTGGAAATAGAAGCCATCGAACCGGTGCCGACTTCGGAGATCGGACGCGGCGTTTACTCCATACTGTTTCTAGTCCCCAAAAGAAACGGCGAATGGAGGGCGATCCTAGATTTAAAGTACCTCAACAAGTTTATCAAACTACGCCACTTCAGAATGGAAACCCTCAGATCCATATCAGAGACTCTCTTACCGGAAGATTTTCTGACTTCCATAGATCTCAAGGAAGCATATCTTCATGTTCCAATCCACCAAGCCCACCACAAGTATCTTCGTTTCTGTGTCGGAGGGCGCCACTTTCAGTATCGAGCACTCCCCTTTGGGCTGTCTATGGCTCCAAGAGTTTTTACCAAACTACTCATCAACCCAGTAGTCCATCTCAGAAAACAGGGTATCCACATCTACCCATATTTAGATGACCTTCTGGTGAGAGGAAGGACTCTGGAGGGGGCGATCCAGAACACCAGATTAACCTTACAATGCCTACAAGAACATGGTTTTGTAATCAATTTTCCCAAAAGTTGTCTACGACCGACTCGCCGCATAGAACACCTGGGAGCCATCATAGATACGAATCTCAATTCATTAATGCTACCACAAGACAAGACTACCAAGATACGGAACATGGTCACGTCAGTGCTACAGAGTTCGTCGGTCAACCTGATGCTGCTAGCCAAATTGCTGGGCCTTATGATCTCCTGCATAGATTTAGCACAATGGGCACGTCTACACTCAAAAACACTTCAACGTTTCCTGAGGCTTTACCAACTACAGATTGTACAACACAGGAACATAGCTCTACGAGTACCGATGCATGTCAAAACAAGTCTTCTTTGGTGGACAAGTATGCCAAATCTGACTCAGGGCAAGGTGTACTACATTCCGTCCACCACAGAGATATTCACCGATGCCAGTCTCACGGGTTGGGGCGCTGTCATGGAATCGCATCCGGTCCAAGGCACGTGGTCCAAGGACGAGCAAAAATTACCAATCAATCTCCTGGAGTTGAGGGCGATTCGCCTAGCACTCCGTCATTTCAAACAGGAGACACAAGGACGTCACGTTCTGATCCGGACAGACAATGTCTCGGCAAAGACATATTTGAACAACCAAGGGGGCTCGAGATCCTCACGCCTTCACCAGGAGGCGATCCAAATTCTTACCTGGGCAGAGAAAAACGTGAAATCCATACGTGCCGAACACATCAGAGGAGCAGTCAACATCCAGGCGGACTGGCTCAGTCGACAAACTATCCAGGAAGGAGAGTGGTCTCTCCACAAAAGACTTTTTCACCTCATAGTGGATCAGTTCGGCCTACCCACAGTAGATCTGTTTGCGTCAGCGGAGAATCATCAGCTACCACGCTTCTTCTCCAGGTATCACCACCACCTGGCGGAAGCAACAGATGCTCTAACAAATCCCTGGCCTCCGGGACTTTTGTACGCATTCCCTCCAATTCCCTTGATCCCAAGGACGATTCGGAAAATTCGAGAGGAAAAAGCACAGGTCATCCTAGTGGCTCCCCTGTGGGCTCGGAGACCATGGTACTCGGCACTGACGGAGTTGGCCATTCTTCCACCATTGCGTCTTCCAATCCAACCGGACATGCTTCTCCAGGGACCGATATTTCATCCCCATCCAGAGTGGTTCTGCTTAACCGCTTGGAGGTTGAGCGGGCGCAACTAGCCAACCTAGGCTATTCACATCAAGTCTTGGACACTATTCTAGCCTCCAGGAGACCATCAACCATACGAATCTATAACACAACTTGGAAGGCATTCGTCCGTTGGTGCAAAAGAAAGAAGGCTCCACCGCTATCACCTACCGTGGCTTCTATACTTTCCTTCCTTCAAGAGGGGCTAGACTCTGGTCTTAAGGTCTCGACCCTCCGCAGACAGACGGCGGCGTTATCCACAGTGCTTCCGGTAATAGGAGGTTACAAAGTAACGAGGCATCCTCACATTTCATTGTTCTTACAGGGCGCTTTAACCAAATGTCCACCGCAAATTCATCGCTTTCCAACCTGGAAATTACACACGGTGCTTACGGCTCTCACCAATCCTCCCTTTTAACCTATGGGAGAGGTAGAGCTTCGATGGCTCAGAATGAAAACCATTTTTCTAGTGGCCATAACCTCTGCTCGGCGAGTTTCTGAGATCAATGCGCTGTCTGTAAAACCTACACTATGCGTATTTCACAAAGACAAGGTCGTCCTTCGTACCGATCCCTCTTTTTTACCTAAGGTAGCCTCGCAGTTTCACCGTTCACAAGAAATAAATCTTCCGACTTTTTGCCCGAAACCGAGTCATCCCAAAGAAAAGCTTTGGCACACGCTAGATGTCAAGCGAGCCTTGAAAATATACATTTCTAGAACTGAATCAATACGGAGAACAGAGTTCATGTTCATTAATATAGCAGCTCCAAGGCGCGGTGACCGGATGTCCAAGTCATCCATCAGCAAAGTCCTTAAATCCTGACCACAAAGGAGGCGTAAAAGGCTAGAGGTTTGGAGATTCCCAAAGGAATTACTGCTCATTCCTTGCGCAGCGCCTCGACAAACGCAGCGTTAGACAACCATGCAACTGTCAACGAAGTTTGTCGGGCTGCGACATGGACTTCCATTTCCACATTTGTTCGACATTACAAGCTGAACATCTTCGCATCAGCTGACGCGGCGTATGGACGAAGAGTTCTCCAGCACATTCTGACAACCAGTAACGAAGATGAGAACCCACCAGATAAAGGGACACTGCTTTGGGAGGTCCCATGGAGATGTCCTCCGCCTCAGAGGGAGAACGACCCTTGGACACTTACCGTGAGGGGTCCTTCTCCTCTGAGGAAAGGAGGACATCTCGGCCCTCCCGTTCTTCATCTTCGTCTTTCCCATTAACTTGCCTTAACTTACCTTCTTTTGCTGGAGTCATTTCTCTCTTCCTACGTCTGTAACAATGATTTGTTCACTGTACTACCTCTCTGAATTTCAGATAGGAGTAGTATGTTATATAGTTCTTGTTTTGTTAGTTGTAGTTCTCTTTACATGTTGTTCGCAGGGAAGTTATCTAGTTAACAACGATTACTGCTTGCGGAATCCCGGAACTGAAAGGCGGGGCTATTCCCAGGCGCCAGAAGGAAGGGGAAAAAAGTGTTTCCTGCCTCCCTAAAGGAATGATGGGAATAACCCATGGAGATGTCCTCCTTTCCTCAGAGGAGAAGGACCCCTCACGGTAAGTGTCCAAGGGTCGTTCTCCCAGATTAGAGTCCACACTCCTAACCACTACACCAAACTGACTCTTAAGGCCAATGAAGGCCAATGGGGACATCCGTAGCTGTGGTGATTACAAGTGTACCATAAGTAAGCCCCTGAAACAGCACTCAGAGCAAAGAGGTGAGTCACCTCCAGGAACATTAGCAGGAGGGATAGTCTTGAGCTTTTCTGCATTCTCATTTTACTTGCTGTTAAGTTCCTGTTTCTTTGGGGTTTTCTTCCTGTTCTGCATGTGTTTTGCTCCCTCTAGTGGTCGATTCGATATCAAACAGCTTTATATTCTGTTTGCAAGTGGATAAGTTCGATCTAAAGCTTGTTTGAGATCTAATCGACCACTAGATGGAACAAAACATGTGCAGAACAGGAACGAAACCGGAACTTGACAGCAAGTAAAATGAGAATGCAGAAGAGCCCTTTGACAGATTGGACCTCGCATGGGCCTATCAGCAGATGACTGTGCATTTGTTTGTTTATATTGTTTACTTTATTTATGTGCTGCCTAGCCTAGCTCAAGTGGTTAAGAGGCTGAACTGCAGGCTGTGGAAGGTTGGTAGTTCAGCAGTTCGAGACCCGAGTGTGCCGCATGACGGAGTGAGCTCCCGTCTCTAGTTCCAGCTCCTGCCAACCTAGCAGTTCGAAAGCAAGAAATTGCCAGTAGATAAATAGGTACCACTTCGGTGGGAAGGTAACAGTGTTCTGTGCACCTTGGTGTTTAGTCATGCCGGCCACATGACCACGGAAACGCCTTCGGACAGCGCTGGCTCTTCGGCTTGGAAACGGAGATGAGCACCGCAACCCTAGAGTCGGACTCGACTGGCTTTCGAGCAAGGGAACCTTTACCTTTTTTAGCCCAGGATAGCCCAGTCTTGCCAGACTTCAGAAGCTAAGCAGGGTTGGCCCTTGTCATCTTTTGTTTTGTTTTGTTTTTGCTTTTTGCCCCCCCCCCCCCGAAGGGGAATGTTTTATTTGCATTTCTATAAAACTACAACAGAAATTGGGGAGGGAGAATCTGCAATCTATAGGAGAGAGTAAAAAGAACCTAACTAAAAACCCAAGAATGGAGGTTTTACAATGCTTAAAACATCGTTGTTACTCTTATACAGTTACTTTCAAACATGAAGAGTGCCCGCCAATCATCGCTTCTGCTGACAAAACCAGCTTATCTGACTAAACAGAGTAATTCCAAAGCTAAACAGAGAGTAATTCCAAAGCTATAACACACATAATCACGGCCCTTAAGAAAAAATTAGCATCTCCTTTTACGCTTTACTCCCCCCCCATAGGCAAGATCTTTAAAACCAATGTTCCCTCCGTAAGAACTTCTTCCGTCTTCGATGTATCTTCTTTCTTCAATTATCTTTTAGTTTTTATAAGTCCGGATCTGTCCATTCATGATATAAACCAAGTTCCTTTTTTCCAGGGACATCTTCGCTTCCTTAAACGTCTTGAATCAAAGGAGTCTTTCCTTTTGTTGCATTAACAACACGCTCATTGGAGATTCCAACCTTTCTCTTAGCAAGCAGATCGCGTAAAGTTGGGGTAGTGAGCCCTTTATCCCAGAAAACCGCTTTTCGATCAGCTTGCCAATCCAGCCACAAAGAACTAAACTTTAGAGTCTCCTTACCATTCATACGTCTCTATGATCAACGTACTGTCCCTTTAAAAGTGTAGCTGCTTTTAGTACAGATCCAGGTCGCTTCTCACTTTAGCCACCAGAGGGCCCACGATTCACTTTAAAGATAGAGTCTATGGTTAGGTCACGTGACCTAACCTTCCACTGTTCTCCTTCCTGAAGAAAACATCGATCCCGCCTCCCTCTTTGCCTCTCGTCGCCATCTTTTGGGGATGTTTACATCAGCCAAGAAAGAATGCCAAAGTCTCTAAGGTCTGTTTAAATGCTCAGCTTTCTTTCAGAAAAACTCTCCTCTACAGTCCATCACCACAATTTGATCAGTCCCTCCATCCTTGCTTTTGCATTTGCTTAAAACATCGGGAGATAGGGCGTCCCCTCCCTCCCCTCCGTTTACACGCTCATAGTAGAGGGACTTCACGTCTAAGCTTTAGCATCTCATTTCAACGGCAACTCACTCATCAATCCTTGAATCGATCTACCAGGTCCTAAGATGGCCCCTGGGATCACGTCAGGCAGAGAAAATCGCTAAACCTCCAAATGCTTGTCCCGGTGGTCGCTTCTAATCCAATACTGGGAATCAGGGCAGGACCTTCAGGGCAGAGAGTAGGCTCCTGTACCGGCTGCCGGCCGGGGGCTCTCCAAAGCCCCCGGGCTAGAAGCCCATTGGCTATGGGCTCCATGGGGGAGCGTGCACAATCACGCTCCCTCCTAATCCCCTATTCATAGTACACGTCTCTCGGAGGAACCAAGAGATGCCACCATCGTTTAAAGCGCCAAAGCCCTGGTCATCCTTTGGAGGGGAGACCACAAAGGAATACCAGAGTCACAAAGCCTTGAAAACCCTACAGGATCTTCTTAAGTTGGTTGTGACGTGAAGGCAAAAAAATATATATTATATGCCACCTTTCTCCCCCATGGAGACCCAAAGCTGCTTACATTGTTCTTCTCCCTTTTAGCCTTATAACAACTCTGTGAGGTCGGTGTGGCACAAAGGCAGCAGCGGTGGACAGAGGAGGCTCCACTCACTGGGCAAAAGGCAGCAGCTGCTCCAGGATAGGGCAGGACACTTTGTGAGAAGAGAATAGCAGCTCTACCCAAAGCCAGCTGGAGTGGGGCAAGGCAAGTAAGGGGTTAAGAGAGCAACCAGGCTCCGAGAAAGGAGGGGTGGTGCTGGGCTTGACTAGCATGGGTGGAGCCCCAGGGATGAAAAGGGCGGTGTCAAAAGAGACAGAGGAGAG
>NW_015173278.1:0-3295 GCF_001447785.1 Gekko japonicus | reverse complement strand
AGGCTGGCTGAGCAAAGTGGGGGGAGGAAGAAGGAAGAAAAAGGAACCTAAAGGAGGAGCTGGGGGCTGGGGCAGGATAAAGCTACCAAACCGGGATAGGCCCAGCTCAACCCCTGAGGTCTGAAGGGGGAGGAATGGGTGGGTGAAAGGAACTGCACTCATAAGGAAGCCTGTGTGGACTTTGCTGCACCCAATAAAGAGGCAACTAAGGAACACCATTGCATCTGGTGGTCTCTGCTGCCTATGCACAAAAGAACATAAGAGAAGCCAATGCTGGATCAGGCCAATGGCCCATCCAGTCCATCATTCTGTCACAAAGTGGTCAAAAATACCGGGTGCCATCAGGAGGTCCACCAGTGGGGCCAGGACACTAAAAGCCCTCCCACCATTGCCCCCCCCCCAAGCACCAAGAATACAGAGCATCACTTGCCCCAGAGCGAGAGTTCCTATCTATACCTTGCGGCTAATAGCCACTGATGGACCTCTGTTCTGCTTCAGAGAATGCAGTTTGGGTGCCCCGGTGACCCGGGGGGGGGGGGGCACAGTGGGTTAATATGAGATTGTGTGACTGGCCCAAGGTCACCCAGTGAGCATTCATGGCAGAGTGAAGATTCAGAGTGCAGTCTCCCAGGTCCTAGTCCAACACTCTTAACCACTACACCACGCTGGGTGTCTGTCATGATAATGTAGTCATTGAAGTCCAGACCATTCACCATGAAGCTTTCAGAACAACGTTTGGCGTTTAGGTGGCTCCTGGCATTTTTCGGAGCTTCGTGGAAGGCATCCTTAAGGGAATTCCTGGCATAGTCCCATATTCTGATGATGTCCTTATTTCTGGGAGACTCACTGAGGAGCTTGTGTCACAGGGGTGTGAAGTCTGTGAGCTAAGTATGAGAAGTGTGTGTTCAGCATATCCCAGACAGGGCTATTTTTGGGCAGGAACGCACAGGAACGGAGTTCCGGCTGGCTCCTGAGTTGGCCACGCCCAGCAGGAACTCATTAGCATAATAGGCCACACCCAATAGCAGAAACTCATTAGGATTGGCTACATTAGGGGTGTGTGGCCTAACATGCAAAGGAGTTCCTGCTACAAAAAAAGCCCTGGTTTTGACAACAAACAAGGTAAACAGAATAAGAAGGGAAAGGTGGGTGTGGCTGGATGACCACACTTCTGGTAACATGGGGGTGTGGCCTAATGTGCTAATGCACGGTGTTGTCAGGGGTGTGGCCTAATATGCTAATGGGTTTTGCTGTTGGGTGTGGCCTATTATGCTAATGAGTTCCTGCTGGGCTTTCTCTACAAAAAGAGCCCTGTGACCCAGACTAAATTCCTTGGCTATCTTATGGACGCAAATTGCATTCAGCCTACTCCAGTGAAGGTGGGAGCAATGACTTCTGGACTTCTAACATATATTCTCTCCGCATAACATATATTCCCTTGGCATAAGCAGGCCAGGTGGCAGTGGACGGCTCAAAACAATAAGCCTTTTTAAAAATTTATTTTTCTATTTCAATTTACAAACAAACATAAAATATAAACTACAATAATTATGCCATGCATTGATATAGAACTTACTTAAGTTTACAATAATATATCACTTCTATTTAAATATCTTTGTTCTCTCTTTCCATCTATCTTCACATCTAATAACATTTTTTATTACAAACATGTATTACGTAAAGTCTTTCCTTCTGTCATTCTCTATTTTAATTTAATTTTGTTCTTGATTTTCAGCTATATAATTGAAAAACGCTTTCCATTTTTCTTGAGATTCTGGTCTATTTTTTTTTAAAAAATGTTAGTTTTTCCATTGTAGCATATTCATTTAGTTTATTCTTCCATGCCTTCACGTCTGGGCATTTCTCTGCCTTCCAGTTTGCTGCAAATATTACTCTTCCCTCAGTCACCGTGGACTTAAATAATTCAGTGTGTATTTTTGTAACATGACTTGGCAAGATATTTAAAAGCATATTTTTCGGATCCATCGCAAACTTAAGTTTTAATGTCTTTCATGGATCATGATAAGCTTTTTGATGTTCTGAAGCACCTATTGTCATACAAGCCATTATGAGGAACAAAAGCCACCGATTTCTCAAGCGTGATGCTTCCATATTATATAGTACCTGGTCTGTCCTGACCTGTCGACTTGAAGAATATTCTGGAGGAGCTACCGTTGGAGTCATTAACTGACCCATCCCTTCATGTAGATGATACTGCTACTTTGTCATCCAAAGACCTCCTTCTGGCCTGTGTTCTCAGCTGGGTTTGGTGGAGGTAGCCATTAGGAGGAAGCTTGGGGAGAAATTCTGACCATTTATATTAAAACAATGTGAACTGTGCACAAAGAATGACTCTTTTAGGGCAATAGAGCCATTGCACAAAGAGCCTTGAGACATCATGAATTGGAGACTCTACATACTGGGCACCCCGGCATAGCACAGATGAAAACTCTTACAGCTATGTGTGGTGGCCCAAGGTGGCTACTGATGTTGAAAGCAGAATCAGATGATGCATTGCATACCAAACTTCAAGGGCAGCCCTGCCACTTGCCCTGATGGAACAGTGGGAGTCAACAAAAACTTCATGGTCACAGCTGGACTTTGTTGGCCCATTCCAGGGCAGACCTTCCTAACTCACGTTCCAGATGGATGGAAGTGAATCCTGTTTAATCAGAGATGTTTAGTCATTACTAAAACCTTAGGTCAACTTCATAGCACATGGGATTGGATCCTAAGTAGCCATTCCATCAGCATAACTGTAGCTCTGCCAGCCAAATGGTATTTCTGTTGATGGAGGAAAGAGAGTGATTTCTGCTGATTCCCATCTCCCACTTTGCCTTCTCACGTTGTTCCTGGGGGACTACTGACCCCTAGAAGCACAGTTTTGGGAGGCACAGAAGGTTGCAGTTATAGAGGGAGGTGGCGAAGTTGCCTTCATCTAGCACGTCTCTGCTCACATTGTTTAGGGCAATGTTCCCTCTAAGCTGCGGAGTCCTGTGAGCAAAAATTCTACTTTGTGAGCTACAGGCATTAAAGTTGTGAGCAAGCGATTTGGATACTGCATAAATTAGTTTGCTCTGGAGCCATCCTTCCTGAGCTGAGACTAAAATGTGTGAGCTGGAGGCTAAAAAACTGTGAGCTAGCTCACACTAACTCAGCTTAGAGGGAACACTGGATCCAAGTCATGGACTGCAAGGTGTCATTGTCTTGGATAGTGGAGTGCAATTCACATCAGAGGAATTTCATACCTTCCTCAACCTTCCTCGACCGGGGCCAGGGCCTTTTCAGTCCTGGC
>NW_015173277.1:79765-83114 GCF_001447785.1 Gekko japonicus | reverse complement strand
TAGAGCATGCCTACCATGTGTTGCTTTTTTCCTGGAGACTTCAATTTCTGTGATATTTCTGTGTGTGTGTGTTGTTGTTGTTTTACTGTCATGGGTAAGCCAGCATGAGTGCTGGATGAATGGCTGAGAAGACTGGAATAAGTACATCCACTTCCTTGGTTTACAGGCACTGTTTAGTAACTACACGTCTCTCTTTAAAAAGTTGTGTATGTGTGCAGAAACTGTCTCTTAATAAAATAACCCCTGGGTAGAATCCTCCCTTATTCTCTGAAATCTTAAGGCTATGGCTTGCTGTGTTACAAGGCTTGGGTGAATACTCCCTTTTCCCTTTGGAGCTCTGTTGGTGGATATGGGAGGTCCATCCTGGACTGTCCTGAGAAGAGTGTTTGTGCACAAAAAAACTCATATGTTGATCTTAAAGGTGCCACTGGACTCAAGCCAGGATTAGGGTTAGGGTCAGAATATGATGTGCCTGAAATGGAAACACTAAAGAGACTTAAATTTCAACATCAGAATTAACAGGATTTTTCAAAAGGCTTTGTGATTTGTGTTTTTCTGTTTGAGAGAGAAAATCAGAGATTGTATTACTTGTTCTCACAATTAAAATAAAAGAAATTAGCAATTTCAAATGTTGTGTTTTTCATTCTTCCTAAAATGCATTCATGTTCTAAAATTGGTGGGCGCATGGGGGGGGGCAGAAGCTATCCTCACCTAGTGTGCAAAAAAAGCTGGGGGCAGCCCTGATTTTAATTATTCTAACTCCCATGATGCAGTGCAATTTACAATCACGTACATACACAGGGAACTCAGAGCCACTGCCGGGGCAAGTATGAAAGGAAAATACACACAATACCAGACAAAATTAACCACAGGACTGAATGTGACAAATCCATTTCTTGCTTCCAATAAGACAGAATTCAGCACAGAATTCTCCCGAGAGGTTTGAACCAATTGTTCTTCTGAGTCCTGGAAACACTTCGTTTCTCTAGATCAATGTTTCCCAACCTTTGGGTCCAGACCCAAAAGTAGGTCATGAAGCCTGTGAAAGTGGGTCCCAGTCTTTTTTGATTTTATTGATTTGTGCATGCTCTGTATTTTTTTAAGCAGGCACCTCATACCAAATAAATCTGGACTTATGAATCACCATACCAAAAATGTCAGGAGCCACTGCTCTAGAAAAAATGGGTAATCCACCTACTTCCTTTGTGGCCCTGTTGTGACAGGCACATAGTAGTAAAAAGAGCTTAATACATGGAATTCGCTGCCAGAGGAGGTAAGGATGGCCACAGGAATAAACTGCTTGGAAAGGGGATTAGATAGATTCATGGAGGACGAGTCTATCGATGGATATTGGCCATAGTGGCTGAGGAGAACCTCCACATTCAGAGGCACTCAGCTTCTTGATCTCAGGGCCAGGAGGCCACACCCACTATGCCCCGTCGGCTGTCCAGAGAAACTGTTTGGCCACCACATGAAACAGGATGTTGGACTACCTCGACCATTGGTACATGTACAGTAATCCTTTCGTGTATTGTTGACTTTACAAAATTACTGGGTCCATTTGTGATATTTTGTTATATGACCCCTGTGTGAGACAG
Source organism: Gekko japonicus (assembly GCF_001447785.1). Taxonomy (NCBI): domain Eukaryota; kingdom Metazoa; phylum Chordata; class Lepidosauria; order Squamata; family Gekkonidae; genus Gekko; species Gekko japonicus. Next base: position 81,516 of record NW_015173277.1, on the reverse strand, counting down.
GATGCTGGACTAGATGGGCCACTGGTCTGATCCATCAGGGCTCTTCTTATATTCTTATGAAATTGTATATTCAAAAACAAACACACACACACACACACCTGCATGGCCTACATAGGGAGGGAGGGTACTGAACAACCTGAAGAACAGTGTTTTTTAGAACAGTGCCATTTGCATTAGTGGGGCAATTTAGAAGAGGCACAAAAGATACACACAAGCTGTTCGCAACCTACCAGTCACACCCTGTGTCAGTTGGCTCCCTGTTGCTCATATACTGCCCCCTCCTACACTGCCCAGTGCCAGGCACTGGCAGCGATTTTGGTAGTCTTGCCCGACACACAGCTTAAAGTAAACCAATGAATGCAAACAGCAAGATCAAAAGGTAGAAGTCATAGGCAGTTCTACAGAAGTGTTACTAAGGATCCCACCTCCTTTGTCATTATAAGGAAACAACCAATGGACTGCAATGGCTTGCCGGTGGCATTCCCCCAACTCTTCCCTTTTCCTGAAAGTCCCCATAGTTGGTTCTCTTTTCCAGCTTCTTTCTCTCCTTTCCCCCCCACCAAACAAAAACTACCTTTATCTGCCCCTCTGTCTTCCAATTTCCTTCCCTCCCTCCCTCCCTCCCTCCCCCTGGCAGCCTCTCCCCAGGAAAACTATGGCCTAGCTGCATGGTGCCAGCTGAGTTCGACCCATTTGTATGGGGGGGGGGCTGCAAGGGCTTGCAGGGAGTACCTCACTCTGTCCTGCATCACTTTGTCCCAAACCATTTCCTCTTTCCTCCATCCTAGCAACTCCCATATCTTCACCTTTCTTTTCTTCCTTCTTTCCTTCACACCCACTCACTAATTTACCTTTTATCTGACCCCCATCTTATTTACTTCATTTACATCCTGCCTTTCTCCACAGTTGGGACCGAATACAGCTTACATCCTTCTCCTCTCCTCCAGCTTATCCTTACACCTCCAGCTTATCCTTACAACCCTGTAGGTAGGGATGTGCATTCGGTCCGTCCAAACCGAATGCACCCCCGAAAATGGCCCATTTGGACCCCTTTCGGGCTGCTGCAGGCCGATTCAGATTCTCTATTCAGAATCGGTTTGCCGTCGAATTGCTGCCGAATTTCAGCGACAATTTGGCCCCGTTATATCCTATGGGCCATTGAATTCAATGGCAAAAACATAGGGTATATTCTGGGGGCTGGAGGAAAAGGGGTTTGGAGGGAGAGGCTCCAAACTCGCAGGGTAGCTGCTGGAGCCTCTCCCCAAGATACTAACCATGTTTGAAGAACATTGGACCAGGGAGTCCAATTCTACGGGCCCCCAAACAGGTTGCCCTTATCCCCTCCATTATTCTCTATGGTGGGGAAAAGTAAACATGGCAGGTATCTTGGAAAGAGGCTCCAGCAGCTAACCTGTGAGTTTGGAGCCTCTCCGTCAAACCCCCTCCCCTCCAGCCCCCAGAATATGCCCTATGCTTTCACCATTGACTTCAATGGCCCATAGGATATAATGGGGCTGAAACTGACATTCGAAAAAGACTCCTGAATCCGGTTGTACTGCCGAAATTGACATGCAGGAGTCTTTATGCCAGCTGAAATTGATTCTGCCAGATTTGGCGGAATCTGAATCAGGCCAAATGTATTATTATTATTATTATTATTATTATCATCATCATCATCATCATCATCATCATCATCATCATCATCATCATCATCATCATCATCATCATTATTATTATTATTATTATTACCT
>NW_015173277.1:77522-77639 GCF_001447785.1 Gekko japonicus | reverse complement strand
TCAGGAAAGATGGCTCCAGAGCCAACTAAGTTATGCAGCAGCCAAGTCGCTCGCTCACAACTTTAGTGCCAGTAGCTCACAAAGTAGAATTTTTGCTCACAAGACTCCACAGCTTAG
>NW_015173277.1:77214-77387 GCF_001447785.1 Gekko japonicus | reverse complement strand
GACCACTGGTCTATCAAGGTTAGTCTTGCTTCCCGTGACTGGCAGCAGGGTTTCAGAAAATGGGTCTTTCACATCACCTAATGCCTGATTGCTGTATGTGGAGGTGTTAGGGATCAGATCTGGGACTTTCTGCATGCAAAGCAAATGTTTTACCGCTATGCCACAACCCCATC
>NW_015173277.1:68045-77061 GCF_001447785.1 Gekko japonicus | reverse complement strand
GGGGTAAAAATGCTTTAATGTTGGACTAGACAGACTATTGGTCTGACTCAGGGCTCTTTTTGTAGAAAAAGCCCAGGAGGAACCGATTAGCATAATAGGCCACACCCAACAGCAGGAACACATTAGCATATTGAGCCACACCCCTGACAGCACAGCTCATTAGGCTGCACCCACATGTTACCAGAAGTGTGGTCATCCAGCCACACCCACCTTTTGGTTGTTATTCTGTTACTTTGTGTTTCTTGTCAAAACCCAGCCTTTTTTTTGTAGCAGGAACTCCTTTGCATGTTAGGCAACACACCCCTATTGAAGCCAATCCTAATGAGTGTCTGCTGTTGGGTGTGGCCTATTATGCTAATGAGTTCCTGCTGGGTGTGGCCAACTTGGAAGCCAGCCGGAACTCCGTTCCTGTGCGTTCCTGCCCAAAAATAGCCCTAATAATAATAACAACATGAAGAAGAAGAAATTGGATCTATACCCTACCCTTCACTCTCAGAGCGGCGTACAAACTCCTTTCCCTTCCCCTCCCCACAACAGACACCTTGTGAGGTAGGTGGGGCTGAGAGAGCTCTTTCCAGAACTGCCCTTTCAAGGACAGCTCTTGTCAGAACTATGGCTTGCCCAAGGTCTTCCAGCAGCTGCAAGTGGAGAAGTGGGGAATCCAACCCGGTTCTCCCAGACTAGAGTCCACACACTTAACCACTACACCAACTGGTTTAGGGTTTCCAGGTCCCCCCAGTCACCAACGGGGGATGGGGGAGTAGGGTTGCCAGATCCAGGTTGGAAAACTGGAGATTTGGGAGGACAGGGGCCTCAGAGCGGTATGATGCCACGGAGTCCACCCTCCAAAGCAGCCATTTTCTCCAGGGAAAGTGATCTCTGTAGTCTGGAGACAAGCCGGAATTCTGGGAGGTCCCCAGGTCTCACCTGGAGGTTGGCAACCTGACTCCAGCTGCCTGAATCACAAATTCCTGTTGGCTGCACAGATTGCCCTGAATTTGAAACAGCAGCTCTGGAGCACATCCACAGGTCACAGAGCCAGGCGATATTGCTCAATAATGCTTCGACTGAGCAAGCAATTCCTGGTTCTTGTTTGAAAAAGATAAGGCCTTGTGTGCAGAGAGAGAGAGAAGCAGAGCTACAATTACTCCCTCTCTGTACGTACCTTACACAAACAATGCAGCCAGTATCTAGTATACCTACTTTTTCAGATACCCGAAGACTATCTTGTTCAGTCAGTGTAAAATTCTTTTACAACAGCAGAGCCTTACAATAAAAGAAATCCACCCTTTGCACACAGCCGCCTGGAGAGAATGGAATGGGTCGAGTTACCTAACCTCAGGGTGGTGCTTGGGGTTCTCCTGAAATTACAACCGATCTTCAGATTACAGAGGATCAGTTCCCCGGGAAGAGATGGCAGCTTCAGGGGGCCGTCTCCCTGGCATTGCCTATGGGCTGAGCTTAGGGGTGCCAGCCTCCAGGTGGGACCTGGGACCCCCCACACACACACACACAAATAACAGCTGATCTCCAAACTAAAGATATCGGTTCACCAAGAGAAAGATGCTTTGGAGGGCGGACTCTGTGGCAGGCTGCTTCCCTCACCCCCCCCAGTCTCCATTCCCAAATCTCCAGGAGCTCCCCAACTTGGACATGGCAACCCCACCCCCCACCAGTGGCCAGCGAGGACCGGGCAGCCCTAGCGGAGCTTCCTCCCCAGGCCGCACCCCAAAATCTCCAGGGATTTACCAAGGCCAAGGCTGGGAACCCTGGGACATGCCGAGAGTCACCAACTCTGGGTTCAGAAATACCTGGAGATTTGAACGCGGAGCCCGGGACAGCGGGCTTTAGGGAGGGGAGGGGCCTTGGCCGGGCATAATGCCAGGCAGTCCCACTGTCCAAAGCAGCCGTTTCCTCCAGGCGAAGTGGAATAAATGTTTTAAATAATGAAATAATAAACAAGGACTTTACATAGTGTGCAAATTTGGGGAGATCTCTTGGCTCCACCTGGAGTTTGGCAACCCCAGACATACCCCAGCAGTGTCAACTGCTTCTGCCACCACTTTCTGCTGCGTGTACAAACCAGGCTTTATAGGGAGATGATAGAGTGGTATGGCAGCCTCTTGTTTCAAAGTCTGATTCTCCCATATTTAACACATGGAATTCACCGCTGCAGGAAGGGGTGGCGGCTACAAGGATAGACAGCTTCAGTGGGGATTGGATGAATATATGGAGCAGAGGACCATCCGTGGCTCTTAGCCACAAGGGATAGATGGAACGCTCTGTCTGGGGGCAGTGATGCTCTGTGTTCTTGGTGCTGGCAGGGGGCGACAGTGGGAGGGCTTCTGGAGTTCTGGCCCTGCTGGTGGACCTCCTGATGGCCCCTGGGTTTTGGCCACTGTGTGACACAGAGTGTTGGACTGGAGGGGCCATTGGCCTGATCCAACGTGACTTCTCTTATGTTCTTAATGTGTAGAATCACAGAATCACAGAGTTGGAAGGGGCCACACAAGCCATCTAGTCCAACTCCCTGCTCAATGCAGGTTCTGCCTAGTGTTTGTCTGGCCGCTGCTTGAAGACTGCCAGTGAGGGGGAACTCACCACCTCCCGAGGCAGCTGATTCCACTGTGGCACAACTCTGACTGTAAGAAGAAGTTTTTCCTGATACCCAGCTGGTACCTTCCTGCCTTTAATTTAGACCCATGATTGCTAGTCCTCTCCTCCGCTGCCCACAGGAACAGCTCCCTGCCCTCTTCTAAGTGACAACCCTTCAAACACTTAAAGAGAACAATCACATCCCCTTCAGTCTCCTCTTCTCCAGACTGAACGTTCCCAAGTCCCTCATCCTTTCCTCACAGGGCTTGGTCTCCAGGCCCCCGATCATCCTCAGTGCGCTCTTCTGCACCCGCTCCATTCTATCCACATCCTTTTTGAAGTGAGAACTGCACACAATACTTCAGGTGCGGCCTGACAGCGGGACTATGACATTGTGTGATTTGGATGTTATGCCTCTGCTGATATACCCCAAGACTGTATTAGCCTTTTTTGTCACCGTATCACACTGACTGCTCATATTTAACTTATGATCCACCTGTACCCCAAGATCTTGTTCACACACACTGCTATCCGGAAGCATATCCGCCTTCCAGCATGCACGTTTCTTATTTTTGTTACCCAGATGAAGAACTCGGCACTTATCCTTGTTAAATCGCATCTTGTTCACATCTGCCCACTTTCCCAGCATGTTTAGATCTCGTTGAATTCTATCGCTATCTTCTGGTGCGTTTGCTGCTCCTCCCAATTTGGTGGATCATCTGCAGATTTAATGAGTAGCCCCTCCACACTCTCATCCAGATCACTTACAAAAATATTGAAAAGTACCAGGTCCAGAACTGAGCCCTGTGGCACCCCACTGGGCACCTCCCTCCATGTGGATGAAATGGCATCGACAACTACTCTCTGAGTGTGGTTCTCCAACCAGTTCCCAATCCACCTAGCTGTCCTGCAGTCCAGTCCACAGTCCTCTAGTGTACCCATCAGAACATCATGGGGAACCCTGTCAAAATGTGTGTGTGAAGGGGGAAAAAACCATTTTAGCCTTCCAAGTACGAGTGGTCCTTTCTTTTAAATCACCAGTTGTCTTGCATTTAATCCAAATTCTGCTGGACCATTTTGAGAATCCTGTAGGGATCTACATTGTTATCTTGCAGTACAGGAACCCTGAGAGTCCTTTGAAGCTTATCGACTAAACTGATGGATTGACGGTCCACCTTCAAAGGAAGTCCAAGAACCTTTCCAGAGAGCCACATTAAGATAGCTGGGTTGGTTAAAGGTAAAGGTAAAGGTTCCCTTGCTCGAAAGCCAGCTGAATCTGACTCTAGGGTTGCGGTGCTCATCTCCGTTTCAAAGCCGAAGAGCCAGCACTGTCCGAAGACATTTCCGTGGTCATGTGGTCGGCATGACTAAACACCAAGGCGCACGGAACACTGTTCCCTTCCCACCAAAGTGGTACCTATTGATCTACTTGCAATGTCTTGCTTTCGAACTGCTCGGTTGGCAGGAGCTGGAACTAGAGACGGGAGCTCACTCCACCATGCGGGAACTTGGACTAAATTAGAGCTGCCAACCTCCAGGTGGGGGCTGGAGAATTTTAACTGATCTCTCGATAACTGAGATCAGTTCCCCCAGAGAAAACCGCTGTTTTGAAAGGTGGGCTGCATGGCTTTATCCCCTGCGGAGCGCCCCCCCTCCTCAAACTCTGCCATTCCCGGGTTTTACCCCCTCCCCAAAAAAACCCCATAACCCTCCAGGTGTTTCCCAACCTGGAGTTAGCAATCCTAGGAAATCCATTCCTCAGATCAGGTTAGATTGTTCTTGCCGCTGCTGCAGGAACCACTAAAGATGGGTAACCAAGGAACTCTTCAGTAGGACACCATCGGTGGCTAGAAGAGATTTCCCCGTGCAGCCCAGCTGCTTTGCCTTGACCTGGTATCGCAGAAACTGTGATAAAGTCAAGGGAAGAGAATCTCACAGAGACAGATTCTTTGCATAGTTCCCTCACGTGTACGCAGGACATCATAAAACCTTCTAGTTCACATTCTAACATGATGATATCACCAGTGACCTTAGATGATGGCCTCAAGTTCCATCTTAACATTTCTCTTTTGAAAAGACACTTCTGCAGCCCACAGGATGCTGATGTTTTCCAGCAATGCACACCAGAGCAGGGGAAGGCCCGTCTCTCCATGGATCTCTAAGACCTCCACTGTACAGGCAGCCTTTCCTCAGCCCCTTCATGGAATATAGCAGAGACGATACTGTGGGGGGCAGAAAGCTCTAGCTAGACAGGGCTGTAGGGAAGTGCCTCCCTTCTAAAGGAGCTTTTCCTTGTCTGTCTGCAGAATGCTACTCTTAGGCTTTTCTTCTAGAAGAGTCTATAACTCTCACCTAGCGATAGGGTTGCCAGGCAGCCGGTGGGGGGTGGGGTGGGGGATCAAGATGCTTCATCCGATGTTTCAGTGATGTGCCCACGTGACTTCTAACATGACCTAAAAGCAATGTAGGCACACTGGGGGAGTCCCAGAGCAGGGGAAGGCCCGTCTCTCCATGAATCAAGACCTCCACTGTCCAGGCAGCCTTTCCTCAGCCCCCTCATGGAATATAGCAGAGACACTACTGTGGGGGGCAGAAAGCTCTAGCTAGACAGGGCTGTAGGGAAGTGCCTCCCTTCTAAAGGAGCTTTTCCTTGTCTGCCTGCAGAATGCTACTCTTAGGCTTTTCTTCTAGAAGAGTCTATAACTCTCACCTAGTGATAGGGTTGCCAGGCAGCCGGTGGGGGGTGGGGGGTGGGATCAAGATGCTTCATCCGATGTTTCAGTGATGTGCCCACGTGACTTCTAACATGACCTAAAAGCAATGTAGGCACACTGGGGGAGTCGAGGTGATGCTCTGATATTTGAGCAAAAACTCTATGGTAGAATTAGCTTCTACCATAGAGTCTTTGCCCCAAAACCAGAGCATCACCCCAATTACCCTGATGTTCTGTTCCCTGAATGAGGAACAACAATATAACTGGTAGTAATACAACTAAGAATACTACATATGCAGTGTTCACAAAAATCCCACAGCAACATAAGACTTTGGAGATTTCTCCCAATGATTATTGACTGGCTGTCCTATTAGTATTTTTCATTACAAATTGGAAAGCTGTTTTGCTGATTGAAAACATTTGACTACACCAAGCTGCCGCAGCTTCCCTTCAGTCACACAGGGAAGACCCTTGTGCCATGGTAGCAGCTGCAGCCAAAGCAACATTTTTAAAAAATCTGCACAGCCAATCAAATCTCCAATAGACAGTAATCCCCCCCTTTCTAAAAACACTTCTTGGGCACCAGGAAAGGTTTTGTCGGGCACTGTTGGGGAACCCTGATTTAAGGGCTTTGCGTATGTGTGTGTGGGGGGCTTGGTGGCAGAGAGCCAGTTTGGTGTCGTGGTTAAGTGTGTGGACTCTAATCTGGGAGAGCCAGGTTTGATTCTCCACTCCTCCACTTGCAGCTGCTGGTGTGACCTTGGGCAAGCCATGGTTCTGATAAGAGCTGTCCTTGAAAAAGAGCAATTTCTGTCAGAGCTCTCTCAGCCCCACCTACCTCACAGGGTGTCTGTTGTGGGGAAGGGGAGGGAAAGGCGTCTGTAAGCCACTCTGAGACTCCTTTGGGTAGTGGAGTCTCTTTTCTTCTCTCTCTTCTGGTTGCTTCCCCGTTTCAAATCAATGCTCTCTCGTGGGGTTTCCACATTAGCTTTTTCAATGCTCAATACCTGAATTGTTTAAAATGGTCAGTCAACCCCATAAAAATGAAAAAGTGGGGGTTTGAATTAATTCGTTTGGGGATTTGAACTGTGCAGGGTATTTCCTTTCTGTGCTTTGCCCGGAAAAGCACAAAGCAAATCGCACACACAGCACAGACTGCTTGGCAATCAGCACTGTCTAGGGGGAAGGGATTTTCTGGGGCATTTTTGTGCGTGTGCATGCACATGCTCAGTTCATCGTGGCAAGCTGGCAACTGGCTGTGCCACCAGTTCTGCCCGATCAGCACATGTCCTTCCTGAAAAGGATTCTTCTTGCCCATTATTGCACAGGAGCACATTGTGAAGGTTCACAGATCTCTGCCAAAGTGGTTTGGGCCAAGGCTTGCGTTCTTCCTAGCAACAGCTAACGGGCAACTACTTTAAAATTGCCAACAGCAATTGGAAACAATTATCATTCCAGGAAAAGACATGAAGGCAACTGCCACGGCAAATATGGCCCCTGATCCATGCAGGGTGCAAATCAAAATGGGGTTTTGTATGAGAGGATAAAAACAACAGGAACAGAGAGGCCTCTGTGGTTGTTGCCCAGTTTTCTGTTTATGTTTTGGGATGATTTGCAGAACATGTGAGAGAAGAGCTCATTTTTGCATGGGCTCAAGTCAAACTGGTTCACACTGGCACAGATATCAGGTGTTTCCTTAGCCCGTGAAATCTTCCAACCAAATGTTTGAAGTATGTCTCCTGCAAAGTACAGTGTTTGAGCTTGCCTCAAGCCATTTAACTGATCCCGTACTCCAAAGAGCACAGACTACATTCACGGCAACCTTTAAGGTAAGCTGAGAAATAGGATTGGGCCCCTGGCTGCTCAGCTGAACAGGGACTGGAATCTACGGCCACGGTCACACGGACCTCTTACCGCGCTAGTTTTCCCGCAGTTCTTCTATCCGCAACATTTTATATCGCTTGGAGGTGGTCAGACAGTCCCTCTGTCTTCCGCTTCACTCGCGCGAAGTACTGATCACACAGCGCGCTGTCCCCGTGGTGCCGCGTTTTTTTTAAAAAAAACCAAAAACAAACAAACCTGCGCATGTGCTTGTCTTCCCATGCGCTTGGGCATACATACAAACTAAAAAAGACCAAAATAAAAGCAAGTGCCTGTTTGCACATGCGCATAACTTAAACCGGAAACACAAAAAAGGGGGGTTAGCACGGTCACGGCGGATTGCTGTCCAGCTACCAAAACCGTGGATACAAAGCGCGAGATATCGGAAAACACCTGTTCCAACGGGTGTCATAAAAACATGGATTAAAAAAGCGGAAACCGCGGGACACAGCCCGCTTCGGTGCGGGAGGCGGGTTTGCCAATATAAACAGGAAACTTTAATGCACGAGGGATCAGCAGCGAAGCCCGCACTAAATGTCTGTGTGACCTCACCCTAAGCCTCCGGCAGTGCCTCCCTGACCCTTGGCCGCCGAGGTCACCCTGTGTCCCAGAAGTTCGGCTGGTGGGGTTTCCAGTCAGACTTCAGCAAATGCTGGGAGACAGGGGAAAGGTACTTGGGGAGAGTGGATCCTCAGGAGGATATGATGTCACATAGGTGACACTCTAGGAATTTCCACAATTTGCTATGGTAAAGGCCATCAAGACTGGGGTGGGGAATCCATGTCCTTCCTCACCCCTCCCCATTCCCTCACCCACTTCTCAAACTGGGGTGGGGGTTGGGCGATTGTCCAAGGCCAGCAGGCAAGCCTTTCTGGGGGGATTCATCTGCAATGGCTCATTTAAAGGTAAAGGTAAAGGTCTCCCTTGCTCGAAAGCCAGTCGAGTCCGACTCTAGGGTTGCGGTGCTCATCTCCGTTTCAAAGCCGAAGAGCCAGCGCTGTCCGAAGACGTTTCCGTGGTCATGTGGCCGGCATGACTAAACACCAAGGCGCACGGAGCGCTGTTACCTTCCCACCGAAGTGGTACCTATTTATCTACCCATTTACACTTGTGCAAATTATTCACGAGCATGTTTGAATGCTCTGGTATTGTATGAAAATGAAGAGTTCACCACCGCTGTCTGTAGAGTAGCACTGCTTGCTGAATGGCCATCTATGACTAGTGTTTTTGGCATAATTCTAGACTATTGTTCCCCAAGAGGGTGCCCATGGGCCCCAGGCTGCTCACCAAAGTGTTTCCAGGGGTCCCCTCGCTTCTTCCCCACAGCTTCTCTCCCCCAGAACAAAGGGGCTGTCATGATCTGGGCTGTGCCACCAGAGGCCTACTAGGCCCAGGGAGCCTGGCTAGCAGTAGGTGAGGCTGAGCTGACAACTCCCAGAAGCCCCTGAGGTTTTGGAGCCAAAATTGACCAATAGGAAAAGAGGAGGACTTGGAATAAAAGATCTGGAGCAGCAGGAGAAGCTGTTCTTCTTCCCAGAGGACAGAGCCAGAAGGAAGGCTGCTGCAGGGAAGAGACCCTCATCCTGAGGGAAGGGTGAGTAGTCTAGTGCCACTTGGAATAGTGAGCTAGGGACAGTATATATTTAGACGCGTTAGGGCATTTGTTTTCTTTTGTTTTCATCCACTTACTGTTATATTTCTGCACCTTGTTGTTTGACCTCCTATACAATAAACTATTTTTATTGTTCACTCTGCCTGGTCCTCACGCCTATTATTCGGCCAAAAGGGAGGTCTAGAGGCCTGGGAAGGTGCTTTGGGCCTTCTCAG